>NC_057690.1:3832040-3837040 GCF_014466175.1 Vespula pensylvanica | reverse complement strand
TTTTTTACATTAAAATCGTGAAATTTGTGATGCAATTTCTTTTTGTCGTTTTTAATTATTCTTTTTTTTTTTTTTCTTTGGCTTTTTATTTTGTCTTTTTATTTTTTATTATTTTTTTTTTTTTTTTAAATTTGAAGTATATCCTCCTTTTTGTTCGATCTTTTTTCTCATCCTTCGTTTTTTTTTTTATTAAAATTATATAATATTTTTTGTCTCGCGGTTTCCTTCATCTTTATTTTCGTTAAATTCATAATTATCTTTCATCACTTTTATTTATCCTCCTTTTTTCTCCTCATCCGCATCTGTTTTTCCTTTTCTTTTTTGTTTCGTCGAAGCTACCCGTCCTCGTCTATTTTTCTTTTTCTTTTTTTCTCGATTTTGTTCGCTTCCTCGATGCTAATTTTCTAGTTTTTAAAGTAAAAAATAATTCTCGTATACTTTACGTAATTTTTTTTTCTCTTCTTTTTTTTTTTTTTTTTTTTTGATAGGTATAATACCGCCGATCCTTCTTGAAAATTTTGCTTCTCACCTTTCCCACGTATTTATCTCAATTTCTCTTCCGAATTCAATACGATTTCACGAGTTTCGCGAAAGTTTCGATAATCAGAAGAATCTCTTCTTTTTCATTTAGAACGAATCGATCGGTTCGATCGATCGATCGATCGGTTGGTCGATCGTCACCGTTCGAGTCGATTCGCACGAACGATGATTACGAATCTTCGTCATGCTTCGTTCTTTCTCATTGCATGGAAACGATCTCGTTGGAAAAAAAAAAACTATGAGAGAAAAAAAAAGAAAAAGAAAATATTCTTGATCTCACAATCTTCTTTTCTGAAAACGTCCTAGACGATTCAAAAAATCAATCGCACTTTTTCGAGACTTTTTAGGCTAGTTTTCTTTTCTTTTTTCTTTTCTTTTTTCTTCTTTTCTAAATTCTACAAAACTACAAACAGAGTTTGCAAAGTTACAGCTGTCTAATTACAGATATAATAAAAGGTAACAGCTCGAAAAAAGATTAATCGATTTTTAAAATCATTCAGGATCATTTGATTTCTATCTTTTACCAATTCTCCCTTCGTTCGGTGTGTACGATGTAAATTCTTTCTTTCTTTTTTTTTTTTTTTTTTCGATAATATTCGATGATAAAGAAATCCGTTAAAAACATTTACGTTTTTTCTCTCTCTATCTTCGGTGCAAAGTTTACGAAGTGTGATGATGCAAGCTAGCAGTCACTTTGCAGCTACTATTTATATCGTACTTGAAAACAGAAGAGATAGAGATAGAGATAAAGATAGATGAAGAGAGAAAGAAAGACAGACAGAGAGAGAGAGAGAGAGAGAGAGAGAGAGAGAGAGAGAGAGAGAGAGAGACAATCGAATTAATTACTCGACTATTAAATGTTAGAAAAAGGAATGGCGGAAGAATGAACGAACGAATGTACGTAAGTACGTTAGGTGAAGTTGACGTTTGTTGTCTCGCCGTGTGAGTACAGCTGTTTCACCTTTCCTTTCTCTATCTCTTTCTCTCTCTCTCTCTCTCTCTCTCTCTCTCTTTCTCTCTCTTTCTATCTCGAATAAACTTTCTTAATCGATCGTCGTTAAATCCTCCAGTGAAACCAACAACGTAAGTTCTTTACTCCAAGAAAATTGGTATCCACTTCATCAAACGATATAGTATTGATATTTTATACGTCCTTCTTTTTCTTTTTCTGGTTTTTTCTTTTTTTGTATTTTTTTTTTTTTTTTTGTATTTCTTCATTTTTGTTCCGTTCTTATTTATTTATTTATTTATTTTTAATTTAATAAAGGAGCAAAATCAAAAGAAATATAAATTTTAATTTAATTTCTTTCCTTTCTTCGATTTAACGCATCGAATTCTTCTTATTATACATCTCAATAATCATTTTACGTAAAACAATGATTAAATCTAGTAAATATTGAAATATTAGAGAATATCGAAGTATTAAATCCTTCGGATAAATTTAATTATAATACATATGAATAATAAATAATACGAAAATCTTAACATATAGAGATTTTTAATTGAGAGAAAGAAAAAAAGGAAGGAGAGAAAACAAGAATAACAAATTAATAAGAACAAAATGGACAGAGTTATTATTTAGATGAAAAATTAAAGAAGGAAAAAAAAAATACTTTCAACATTTAAAAGTATGTACAAACGATCTATCGATAGTATCAAGAAAGTGAGTTCGTTTTCACGCTTATATTTTGCAAAAAAGGAGGCCAACTATACTCTCAATATTATGTACAGACATAAACGTTGTGTTTCATTATATATATATATATATATGTACATACATATGCTCGTTTCATAATAGAACGTAAGAATAGATGCACGTAGTCATTCGAGATGACTTTTAGACGGCGCCTTGCTGGTACTCGTTACGGCTCATCGCTCGTCTGCAAACACTCGTCGCATAATCGACGAACAACTATCGATCTCTAGTCTCTACGAAAGATCGATTATACTCGAGACTCGTACAAGACCATAATCGACTTCTACGAACATCTTCGCATTCATCTTTCTTCTTTATTTTTTATTTGTTTTACGATGCAATTAATTTGAAAAATTCAAAAAACCAATAGGACAAAGTTTTCTTTTCCTATTAGTTCTTCGAAACTATTCATTATGATATGTAATAGTAATCGTTATTAATAATAGTACTTACAACAATAATAATGATGATAAGAAATTTTCTATTTAATTCTAAGTTATACAAGAAATTTATATTATTTAAATTTATTAAAAAAAAAAAAAAAAAAAAAAAAAAAAAAAAAAAAAAAAAAAAAAAAAAAAGAAAAGAAAAGAAAAAGAGAGAAGAAACATTATTAGATCTTGCATTTATTAATTATTAAATTTATAACAAAATTATTTCATTATCGTCTATTGAATAAACCTATTGAAATATTCCCTTTTTTTTTTTTTTTTTTTCTTTTTGTTTTAAATGAAAACTAGAACTTTCATTTATTAAATATTAATATATTTGAAATTAATTGATATCTTTATTTATTGTCATGTCTTTATTTAGATTAAAACAATCTCTATATCTGTCTGTTTTTCAAACTATTATATCGTAGATAGTATAATTATTATAATTTTATTTCTGTCTTCTTCTCTCTCATTTGAATTAATTACGTTACGTCATAGCTAATTGAAATTTCGTAGTACTATTTTTTTTCCTCTCTTTCTCTCTCTCTCTCTCTCTCTCTCTCTCTCTCTCTCTCTCTCTCTTCTTCTCTTTTGCATTTCGTACATGAATACGTAATCACAGTTTAATGTGTTACAAGGTCGAGAGACGATGGTTTTCTAGAAAGAAAATTTATATATTTTTCTTTTTAGTCGATGACATTCTCTCTCTCTCTCTCTCTCTCTCTCTCTCTCTCTCTCTCTCTCTCTCTCTCTCTCTCTCTCTCTCGTTTTCCTTGTTCCGTCTTCTTATAATAACGTATGTGCCTATATAAGAAGAAAATTTATTTATAGGTATTTCTAAACAATAATTGTCTGTAACTAATCTCATCCTTCGATTCAATGATGTCTATCGTTAACATTATGTGAAAAATATTTTCAATATACATATACTTACATTTCACACACACACACACACACACACACACACACACACACACACACACACACACACATATATAGTACATATATATATTTATGTATGTATATACCGAATTAAACCGCAAGAATCACGAGTATCGTGAATTATTGCCGTTATTAGTACGTATACGATGTATACAGTCGGCCTTGAAAATGTTGCATGATCGACGAAAGTAATACTACGAACACATTCCTTCTTCTTTTTTTATTTTTTTTCATTTCTTTATTTATTTAGTATCGTCATTTTATTTCAATTTTTTATTTCGTTTATTTTTTTTTTCTTTTTTGCAAAAGAGAAAGTTAAAAAAAGTTGGAAAAAGTGGAAATTGTTGAGTACGTTCGTTGATAATTAAACGATATTATTTTTCATTATTAGAGTTGTTATTATTTTCTTTTCTCTTTACGTTAAAGAAGATAGTAAAATAATCGGATGTATAATCTCGTTTTATACAAAAATGAAATATACATGTTTCAGTACCACTTGTAAGGATCATCTTTATCGGTTAAATAAGAAACGGATATTCAAAAAGGATGTGTTGTATATAAAACTGAGAAAGTCATTTAATATCACTACGTGAAACCGCGAATTGCATCATGTAGATACTTCCTCTGTTCTTAATATCATTTCTTTCATCTTTAACCACAGATACATATATATACACATATGAATATATTTTATACAGAATACAAATGCATTTATTTGTGCATATATATATATATATACACATATATATACATATGAATATGTTTTATACAGAATATAAATGCATTTATTTTTGCATATATATATATATACACACATATGTTTTATACAGAATACAAATGCATTTATTTGTATATATATATATATATATTGCATATATATATATATATATATCTGCATTGTACATGTATTTGTATAGATATGATTATATATTTACGTATGATTGATGTTATTATTTATCTATGATATTCTATGATACTATATCGATATATCTATATGTGAGTATGTTTGATAGGAATGTGTTTGTATGTGGATAAGTTTCTGGTTTAAAAGGATCGATGATTAGAAAATAGTGATAGAGAAAATAGTAAAGGAAAGAAGATGTCGTCTTATATTTAAATTGACATTTTTTTCTCGTAGATTTAGCATCGACTTTTCGATTTGTGGTTTGTCGTATACTTATATACATTCATACGTGCATATTTACGTACATAGATGCATAATAACATCTTGTTTGTAACTTAGATCGTAAAAAATATTTTGAACATATCGTATCGAGGAACAAGGAAAAGTCGATAGATCGAACGCGATCGATCATTCTTATTTTTACCTGTCTCGTCTTCTCTATTTTCAATTTTATTTCTGTGCTTGTTAATTTATTTTTTTTTAC
>NC_057690.1:3812040-3829540 GCF_014466175.1 Vespula pensylvanica | reverse complement strand
TTCCAATTTCATGGACAATTGGTGACTATTATTGTCTGTAGAGAGATCATCTGTTCGTCATACTTTCTTTTTAACACAGGAATAATAGAAACGAATTTTTATAAGATTATTCTCTACCTATACTACCTAACACTTGTATCATTATTTATAATTATTACATATACACGGCAAAGATTTTTTACGAAAATATTTCTCCGATTCGTTAATCGTAGATAAGAAATACGTAATAAATTATTTAATAACAAAATTTTCATAATACCATATATAATATATCAAAATTAATCATAATAATCAGAAAAAATATCATAGAAAATAACAATAATTATAAACACTTGAATTATTTACGAATTACTATAACAATTCCAACAATTACTTTTTATCTCATTAAACAAACAAACCAAATTTTTTAGTCGGTCGAAAAAATTTTCTAAACGATTATTAAAAATAAATTACAATTTTTTTTAAGATTGCAGGGCCTGCTTTTTAATTTGTCAAATAGTAAGAACGAAAGAAAAAAAATTATATTTCTTATTAGAAGATTTGAGAATTGATTCGATCAGTATATAACGAGAAGAACCCGACCCTCTTTCCCCTTCTCATTACCCTAATCCCTCTCTTCTACGCTTCCCATTCAATTGATAGAATTCCTAACGCAAGAACTTTCTACGTGAGAGGTAGCATCATAAATACTTTATAAGTATGAACTCGTTTGTCGTCGTTTGTCCCTCACACATTTGCATTAGCTTCTTTAAAGAAAAGTTAAAAAACATATTTATACATACATACAGCTATATACAATCTATGTGAACATATTTTTATCTATACATATAGTATATATATATATATATATATATACTATTTATACATATAATGTACATATACATATACACACATATATATACACATATCATACACACATAAATAATATATATGTATATGTATAATTTATAATATATATATATATATATATACACACAAATAAAGGTATAGTTTATGTGTGTATAAATATATATATATATGTGGGATGTATGTATTTATGTATATACAATATAGAACGTTTCACCATAACTTAACGATGATCGTGGCCTTAAGGCGCGGATTCTCTCGAAGAGATCCAGGTGCATGAGAACTCAAAAGACAATCGTGAAAGCATATCACAGGAAGGAAAGAAAGAAAAAAAAAAAGAAAGAGAGAGAGAGAGAGAGAGACTCCCTTTGATTGTCTCGTAGAAAGTAAACACCAAGGTGTGTAATAAATAAATGACAAAAGGAGAGATGGTTAGGTGAGGCAGGGGTGAGTATGGAGGAAAGAGGGTGGAGCAAAGGAGAGTGGGGGAGATTGATTTAAACGAATAAGAAAAAGAAAATACATTCTCTTTCTCTCTCTCTCTCTCTCTCTCTCTCTCTCTCTCTCTCTCTCTCTCTCTCTTTTGTTTTGTTCTTTTTTTCTTTTTTTCTTAATTTTTTTTTTTTCGTTTCTCGTGTCAAGTCGACTTTAAGGTCTCGTTTTACGCTTGGCTGCTTGCTTGGACTACCAGAAGATTCTAATGACCAAGTATATAATAAGATGATGAAAAGGGGAGGGGATGGAGTATAGGAGAAAGAGAGAGAGAGAGAGAGAGAGAGAGATTTAGAAAGAGAAAAAAAAAATTAAGAGAAAGAGGAAATGAAACGAATGATAATATATCATTCTTTCTTTCTTTCATTTTTTCTTTGTTGCTTTCTTCCTTCCTTTCTTCCTTTCTGCCGGAAGTAATTGTAAGTATATCTAGTTGTAGTTGTGGACGACGAATCTCCAAAATTATTAGTTTGACTTTCAGCTAGCAACTTTCTCTATTCATGGTTAGTTGATTTAATTAGTTATTTCGTTATAACGAGTTATACTAATGATCGTGCCTTTGTCATTTTTCTTTTTGATATCTGTCCTTTTTTGCTAGGTTGTATATTTACTGTAGCTATTTACGGATATGAACATGTGTGTGTGTGTGTGTGTGTGTGTGTGTATTTGTTTTGTAATATTTCCTTGAGAATCTTTTTATTAAGTATCGTTTGTCGAAATCTTGTTTGTTATTTTTTTTTTTTTTTTCTTTTTAATGAAAATTTTAATAGAATTGGTTTGTAATAAAGTTAATATTAATAATTTTTAAATTGGTATAATGTCTTGTTTCTTTTTCTTTTTTTTTTTTTTTTTTTTTTTTTAATATAAATTAACAATAGAATATATTCAATATTGTTTTTGTTTCGTTATAATCAAAATCCAATACGAAGATTCTTTACGCATTAATTTATTAGAATATTTAATAATATATTAATATTGAATCTTTTCTTTTTCTTTCTCTCTCTTTCTTTTTTTTTTTTTTTTCTCAAGGAAAATAATTCGTTGTGTTAGTTCGGTCGATAAATTATTTAGAAAAAAAAAAAAAAAAAAGATTACTTACATATGTAATAAAAGCACTTCTATATAAATTATTTATACGTTCCAATTGTTTATGAAAAGTATAAATTTGATTTTTAAATAGATTCAGTGTTAAATATTAAATCGTTTAAGATGAAAATCGTGTCAGGATCAAGCTCGAATGATCGCGTTTCAAAGTGGAGTCATATATTAGTATTCTTTTTTCCTTTTTCGTTTTAGAAAACGTTCTGAAACTAGCAAATAGGATACTCTTATAAGGGGCAACGATCGTACTTATAGATTCCTAGGAGGAATCGCATGACTAGATATCGAATATACCGTTTCAAAGTCGTAAATTTGATTTTCCTTGCCAACTAGAAATATCAGACAGACAATATCAAATACGCTCGAAGGTGGTAGCTCTTTAAGAGCGATTGGATTTGCTCGTTCACGGTTCGTGGCCTGGCCATTAACTTTCGAATTTTACGCTCCTGGATTTTTTATTCTCTCTCTTTCTCTCTCTTTCTCTCTTTTTTTCGTATTCCGTGCTCTAGCTCGATCCAGTTTTTCAGAGAGATAAAAAAATATAGAAAGACCAATCGCTGGAATGTATTTATTATTAGATCTATTATCGATAAGTTCTGTCTTTCGTTTGGTTAAAACAGTTTGTCTTTATTTATTTATTTATTTATTTATTTATTTAGTTATTTTTTTTTTTTTTTTTTTGGTTACAAAAGTAATTTGAAAGCAGAAAAAAAAAGATGAAAATAATTTGAAAATAATTTCAAGAGGGATAAGGTTCTATGTAAAAAGAAAAAAAGAAAAAAAAATGGTTTCTTCTATTTTATTTATTTATTTATTGATTGATTGATTGATTTTTAAATTGGATCGCGTCTAAAAATTATTTCTCGTCGGAATTTGACCGAAGCACACGTCTAAATGTGACGTTGACGTAAAAATTAGATTTCACTTAAAAATGATCTCAAACAAATAGAATTGAATTAAAATATCAAGGACTATGTTATCACGTCACAAAATTATCGTCGTTTCTTAAGTAAATTAAGTCACGTATAGTTTCACGTTGAAGAACTTTTCTCTCACGTTTCATCATTTCTTTTTGTATGAATCTAACCGACTCATCTGAACTGTAATAGAAATAATATTTTCGATGAAAGATAGTGGAGAGTCGTAAAAATGAAAATTTTCGGTAGCAGGCTTAGCACGTACGGTAGAATGGCGATCGACGTTCAAAAGCGGCGACAAAACAGGTTTCCAAAGAGACCTCAATGCATCGCACGAACGTACGTATAATACATATGTGCTATGTGCCTGTTGGCGTTGCACTGCGTTGCACTGTGTTGTACGGTGCTCTGAACACCAGTGACGAGAGACAGGGAAAATAAAAAAAAAAAAAAAGAATAAAAAGAAAGAAGGAAAAAAAGAATCGAAGAAAGAGAGACGAAGAAAGAAATGAAACGAGTATTATAAAAACGACGAACTCCTTTCGTCCAACTCGAACGCAGACTTTGATCTCATAAAGTTGCTATCGTTATGTTCAACTATGATCGAACGTAACTATTTGTGATTCGACAAAAAGAAATAGGAAAAAAAAGTAGAGATAATAAGTGGATTTTTATCTTTGAAAGTAAGTGTAATGATGTATACGTATTTTTCTTTTTTTTTTTTTTTTTTTTTTTTTTTTTTTTTTTTTTTTTTTTTTTTTTTCTTACAGATGAAAGTGCGAAAAGAAAAGTAAATTTTTTTTTCAAGATCTTTTATTCGTTAATATAAGTCGTTAATACTCGTCTGAATTCTTTTCTTTTTTTATTTTTCTTTTTATTTTTTTTTTTTTGTTTTTTTTAATAATGAAATAAATGTCTATATAAAAGTAATATATGTATGTATAGCATTATATATATATATATATTATTATTATTAATATTATACTATATACCATAACTTTCTCTTCCTATATAATTCCGAGTATCATTTAGTATCATTTAAATTTCCGTCTATAAAATGAAATCTACCTATCAAGGATATACAATAGATATATGTGAGTGTGGTTTAAATAGGATTAAATCATTTGGAATCATCAAATACGTGAATGTCGTATTACGTCGTCAGTGTTCCCTTAGTATAAATTTTGCAAAGCTAAGTCTAAGACTCTTAAGGAGAATGCAGAAAACGACCGGTGAAAGGCAACCGATCTTTTCTTCGTAAAAAGCTCTCATAGAAATGTCATTGGATTCGAGAGAACAACGGGAACAACGGGTTCTTAACTATGCACACCTTTCGAAAGGAACACTTTGAAATCTCGCTTTATCGATAAAAAAAAAGAAAAAAAAAAAAAAATCTCGAAGATCGAAAATAATTCACAAGGTAAGAAAAATGAAAAAAAAAAATATATATATATATAAAAAAGGCATATATTAAATTTTTATGGGAAAAAAAAAAAGAAGAAAAAATCAGACGAGTATTAACGACTTATATTGACGAATAAAAGATCTTGAAGACAAAAAAGAAAAAGAAAAGACACTTTTCTTTTCGCATTTCCATTTGTAAGGGAAAAAAAAAGAAAAAAGAAAAAAGAAAAAAGAAAACTAGAAAAGAAATATCAGTCACATTGAAATTTGACATTTAATGAAATTTTGATTTGATTGAATTTTCATGTGATTTCGTTCCTTCTCTTTTCTGGATATCATCTGTCTCTTCCTTCTCTCCCTTCCAACCCCTTCCTCCTCCACCTCCACGTATTCACTTGCTACAATTTATGTCATCCTCCATTTTGAAAGAAATATCGCTGTTTATAATGGAAACATATAGTGAATATATTAGAAATAGAGTTACGTAATACGAAACCTAGTAACCTTTTCTGTTTCGATGCACTGCCGCCGGTGTCATGTCGCACTATACTGAGCCACCTCCGAGAACGGAATAATATATACCGCTTAGTCGTGTAATAATAGGTGTGCGTCCTGTTTAAGGTCACTTGTTCGATGACGATCGAACAAGTCACGGCGATCGTACGTTGACGCATGACTGACATAATCAAATAATTCCACTCCCACACACACATGTGTGTGTGTGTAACGAATCGAGAAGTCAAGTCTGGATTGTTTAATCGAATTTATATGTATATTTGATTTTTTTTTTAATTTTTTATTGTATATATATATATATATATAAGACATCCATTTTCGTTTTTATTCTCGTCGAATTTTTTTCGACATCAGCTTAATTTCTTCTCTCTCTCTCTCTCTTTTTTATTTTATTTTTTTCTTATTTCTCATCCCATCGACGCTTCATCATTCTTGTATATTAATTAACAATCTGAATAATTTTACTGAGTTCTTATTTTTTTTTTTTTCCTTTTTACTTTTCTCTTTTCCTTTTTCTTTTCTTTTTTTTTTTCAGGGTTAAGAGGTTGGCAATTAATGTTTAATATACTCGCAGTTATTATATATATTACATTTCTTTTTATTTGCTTGAGAAGAAAATTTCACGCGTATTATATTTCATTGTCCCAGAATCTTCTCGACGAGATGAAAGCTATTCTTTCGGAAGACAAAACAAACATTTATTCGAATATAACAGTAATGATTGTACCTGTGAGTATGCAAGACAAATCACATCGAAGAGAAATCTAAAAGGTAGGAGACTGGAGACTGGAGGCTGTGTTTACCAAACGGTTTCCGTGTCACCATGCCAAATTTGGGATTCGAGAATATATGTGTGTACGTGTATGTGTGTGTATGTCTCTGTATGTATATATATATCTATGCGTGTATGTATATATATGTACTACTACATACTTACGTTTCTGCACTTGAGTACCTATGCAAATTTTCGCAGTTAATGGAAATCTCGATCCTTTCACCGTCTTTACTGCTCGATACGATATCGTTAAATCTGCAAGCTTTTTCTTTTTTTTTTTCTTTTTCATTTTTATCTTCTTTTTCCTTTTCTTTTCTTTTAAACAAAAAATTTCTTACCCGACAATTTCGAAAGTTTAATCAAGAAGTACGGAGTACATTTATCACAAGAAACTTAGAAATTCATAAAAAAAAAAAAAAATCTTCGCAAAAGCAAAAATAATAGAAAAGAACAAAGGGTAAAAAAAGGAACAAAAGAAAAAAAAGAAAGATACAAAATAAAGAATGGGACGAACACCAACAATGATTTCATTCACATTTGATAGTTGATTTAATTCAGTCATTGTTCCCGTTTACGTGAACGTCCTTGTATCGAACATCGATAGAACTTGGCTCCGTTCCATTTAAAGCAAAGAATCGACGAGCCGGAGTTTTAAAGTTGGTTGTGTTTAGAGAAACAAAAGGTGTTTGTTGCGATTCAGAGCAGGCTTACGAGGTGCTGCGACCCGTTAGCCAATGCGGAGTTAGCTCAACTATAGTAGTTGCGCTACCGAACGGAGAACGACGGCCATTGAACGGACATCGGCTTTCCAACATGGTCAATTCGTGATATCTCTTGAAGAGTTTTCGAAGATTGGTAGAGAGTGTATCAAAAGTTCAAAGAAAAATAAAAGAAGGAAAAAAGGTTGAGCGACCCTGTCTCAAACTTACGACACGAGTAATGGAAAAGTATGTCAATAGGAGAACAAACAGTCGAATATTAGTCAATACATATGTATATATATGTGTGTGTATTGGTTACGATATGTAGGTACGTATTTATATATATATATATATATATATTTTTGTTCTATATTTCAGTATGGTTGTATACTATATAAGTACATACGGTGTAACTGTGTGTTTGCCTGTGAACTGTCTGTCTGACTATTTAATTGCGTATCCGTTTAACCGTATATATATATATATATATATATATATATATATATATATATATCTGACTATGTAATAGTGTATCTATATTTTAATGTGTGCGACTGTATAACTTTAGTTTGTGTGTCTGTTCGATTGTGACTGTATATGACGTGGCTATGGGATCCGTGTATTCTGTGTTGGCATGTCGCGTTGTATGTGTAAGCGATGGTTAACTTAACTGACGAAAACGGACTTAAAAGGCGAACAGTTCGGGTCTTTCTCTAACTCGAGACGAAACGAGACGAGATGAGACGAGACGAGACGAGACGAGACGAGAACGATCATCGGAGATACTAGTCTTTTCAGTTTTGACCTCGCCTAGAGTTATATTCCTTCAAGAGAATCCGTAAGTTTCTTCGTGACTCCACATCGGACTAACGGCTTGATGATGAACTTTGTTAAACGATTTTTAGTATTCACCATTCTAACAGATTTATTCTTTTCCATTATTTATGCACATTTATAACACTCTGGATTATTATTATTTTCATCGATTTTATCTATCTTTTAACTTTTCTCTTCGGACTTGATTACGTTATTTTTTCTTTTTTTTTTTCTTTTTTTGCCATTCCTTTGATATTTTATATTGTATATATTTATATACATATCTGGGAGGTGTGAATAATGTTGGATCTTGAGATACTTTTTCTTTGGATTATAGTTTTATAGAACTTGATTTTTTATTTTTTATGGAACTATTTTGGTCTTTAGATTGTGTTTGTCTTATACTATTAAACTTTTCAAGACTTTGGAGTTATCTTTTAACAAATATCTATTTTAACGTTATTATTCTATTAGTATAAATTTGTTATTACAGTTTGAAAATTTGATAAGTGTCATTTTTAAATGGCTTGTCAAATGAAAAGATATTTTCTTCTATGAATTCTATGTTCGAATTCTAAGTATTATCGAACGTAGTCAATGAGACTACACATTCCGGCTACGCATCGTTGTAATCACGTGAGAAGTGTGCGAAATAGAAGTCCCGTAATACGATGGCGTATCTGTACACCGTATCTGTACCGTATCCGTGGTGTCACTTTGACTTATAGATCTAAGTAATTAATACTGATCTATCTAGATACTCTGTATCAATCGGAATGTGACAATCGAGTAGTAGATCCGTCAAGTTAAATTATATTAAATGAAAACTCTTCGTGAAAATTATTAAACAGTTAGTGATAATTTTATTTAAACGAAAAGAAATCGATTTGAATTTTTTGCAGATATAAGATTCACGAAAATCTGCCGATTTTTTTACGATATCTAAAAAAAGAGAGAGAGAGAGAGAGAGAGAGAAAAAGAAAAGAGAAAGAAAATCAATCCGAAAACTTTCGAAAACGAGCGAACAATTAATTTTTAATATCAGCTAGGAACTTTTGATCTCAGTAAACAATGTTGTATATCAAAAATATTTAACATTTGTTACGATATTTTCGATTATGTCCATTTGATCGAAAATATTTTTAGATATTGGTTTGAGTAAATGCGATGTACTTGATCGAGAATAAGAGGAGAAGGAGAAAAAGTTGATGGAAGAAGGAAAGGAGGAAAAAGAAGTGGAAGAGGAGGAGGAGGAGGAGGAGGAGGAGGAGGAGGTCACTTGGTTTGCTGAGTTCTCTCGACGAAACCGTTCTTCGTGTAGCAAAAACTAGGAAAAATGGTTGTTGCGACCGGTTCGAATTCTCGTTATCGGTCTTGGCGGGTCTCGTATTTTTATCTTCTTTCTTTTTCCTTTCCTTAGATGTTCGAATAACTTTTCATCCTTTTTCTGTTACCTGTATACGGGAAATTACATGCTTTCCACGTTTGTAAACTGTAATCGATTACGTGTTTATTTTCTTACCACGGATATCTATCGATCTACATTTGGAGATTTCAATGCTTGAACGTAACACGATTGATGATTTCAATGCTTGATAAAGCGAGATGACCGATCTAATTTCAATTAATTATCTAAGTATTATTTTAATATTGATGTTTAATATCGTTTATTATTTTTGTCATATGCAAATGTTTATGATAATAGAGTAATAATATCTCATAGATATAATGTAGTATTGATATACAATATTATTTAATAGATATACTGTATCGTCGATATATAATACTATTTAGTATGCTACGGTATTATCATATAATACTACGTAATATACTATGGTATTAGTATGCAATAATATTTACTATCAGTATACCGTATACTAGTATATATAGTAATTATATATTGCATATTACAAACTTTTATTTATTCGTTCGACGTATTATAAAAAAAAAAAAAAAAACGAAATATATTATTTTTTATCGCATCGACTATCGCGGTAGATTAAAAAAAAAAAATAAATAAATAAATAAATAAATAAATAAAATAAAGTTAGATAAAAAACAATATGATTCGATCAGATTGGATCGGTAAAAGAATTTTTTTTCTTTGAATAATCAAAAACTACGATCACGATCATTCCGCTAATGACGATTGTTTTTGTTTTCCGGTTATTATTAAATACCTCTCGAAGGTTCCTCTCATGATACACGTCACAAGATATTCATTAAAAAGAACGAAGGAAAGTGGGTTCCTCTACGTTATATACCTACCTACATAACTACTTGTGACTACGTAAATAAGACGCTTATATCAGGAGGATCGTTATAACGTACGATCGAAACTGTCTGATCGCCATCTTGGATCGAACGGTACTACACCGTTCGTTATGAGGTATTAAACTCGAATCGATGAATTTAATTACGGAGAGATAACATTCAAATCGAGTTGACTCCATACCCCGATTTCACCCACGATCATTGATAATATTCTTCCATATTTGACGAGGCTCCTTTCGAATTGAAAAAAAAAAAAAAAAAAAATATAAAAGAAAGGGAAAAAAATCATTGGACGATATTTAAAGATTTATTTTATGATGATTGTACCGATATGTTAATGGACGATCAAATATTTAATCGTTGAAATTTTACGATAATACTTTACAGATCTATAAACGAAATTTTTTATTTCTATTAAACATTCAACATATATTTTAGTTAGAATTTATACCGATTTTATATCTGAAGATTAAAATCCTTAAATAGATCGATATATCTAATTAAAAATATAATTTTATTTCGTAACTTTGAATATTTCAATACTAAATTAAACATATTTTTATATTCAATCAAATAAATATTATATATATATATATATATATATATTTATCATCCAATATAATAACATTATTATCAATCATAATCAAAATTCATATGAATAATTTTCATTTAAATATCAAATAAATAAAACGAACCAATCTCTATGCGCACGCGTGTAATTCTACTTTTTATTATAATTCATTCACAAATAATATTAATATAATTTTGATGAAAACTTTTATTTGGAATATAATAAACAATACATATTTTCATCTCTCTCTCTCTCTCTCTCTCTCTATCTGTTTTACGAATGAATAAAGAAAAAAGATAGATAGAAAGAAAGAAAGAAAGAAAGAAAAGAAAAAGAAAAGAAAAGAAAAGAAAAGAAAAGAAAGAAAAAAATAACAGAAGAAGAAGAAAAAATAGAAGGAAGGTACGATAAATATTCCTCCCGTAATAATAATTTCAGTTGGTGAATGCACGTCATTAAAGAGTTCCGTTGCCGCGGTAGATCGTAAAGGGGAGACGGTTGACAGTTTTAAATATGGTAGTCTCTTTGTTGACCCGTAGTAAACGGAGCGTGAACGTATACCTAGTATACATACTTAGAATTAGTGACTATACCAAACTATAGTACCTATAGTTAGTTAAATAAGAGAAGGATATGATACCTTGTATTGGTTGTATGCCTAAAGCAAAATACTATTCGCACTTATGCATTCATCCTGAAAGATATTTGTAAAACGAGAAAGGAAAAGATTATATAGGTGGATCGTTGCATCCTCGAGTCGATCTTATTAGCATGGATCGTTCCGTGTCGATCGTTGAATCGATCGATGGATCCGTCGTTGGTCGATCCAACGGGTTGACCAACGGAATACATCGTTAAAACAAAATTGAGAATATGTTGTTAAAGGAAACAACTTCATGCTCGACTAATCCCATAAAAATTAATTCTTTATCAAATGTTCTATGTTCACAGCAACATTCGTTTATGGAGTCCAATACGATCGACTTTTAATATAATGCTAATATAAATATATTTTACAAGCGACGTTTATGTCGACATATTTAATATAGATCGTATTAGATAAACAGAGATAGAGAGATTTATAGAGAAATTTAATGTTGTTTCGTTTGTAATTGAATCGCTCGTTAATTATATGAAGTTACAAATTTTTCGTTAGAGATAAATAATTATTGTGAATATTGCAGGGTTTTCGTTTTTCTTTTTCTTTTCTTTTTGTTGTTGTTGTTTTTTTTTTGTTTTTCTCTTTTTCGAAATAAAATAACGATTGTTTTTTGTTGCTTACTTGAATATATTATTAAGTTGATCGTATGAAATATTTTTCAAATATTTCAATTAGGAAATCAATCGGAATGTTAAGTGTATTATTATATTGGATATAAAGTAATCATTATTCTCTATTGGCCTCTTTTTTTTCGATATTTTTCATTGACTTTTTTTTTTGTTATATATCAAATATCATTACAATTTTTTAATTCAACTTACGAAATATCATTCATTATTTTAATATAAAATATCTAAAAATTTTTAATATAGTATTATATATATATATATATATATATATATATATATACATAATACATACATATCAACATACAATTTTTAAATTATTATTCATAATAAAATCAAGAATAAACACGTAAATATATTTGATGGAGTAAAAAAAGAAAAAAAGAATCGTATACACGTACTTACACAGATATATATACAATATGTAACTACATAATATGTCGATAGGAAGTCACGTAAGGTACTGTTGTAATACTTGTTATCTATTGTAAAACAGTCAGGATAGAGAGACACTTATGTTAGGGATACATAAGATATATACATATATATGTATACATACATACATACATACATACATACATACATGTACATATATCTATAGTAAGGTCATTCTCACAAGAATAAGTAGACGAGTAGGTGGAGAAGTTATGGAGGTGGTAGTAATGGTAGATGGAGGTAGTGGAGGAGGAAGAGATCGCACACGAACGTGGGTAACGTTCACGACCGTTATGGAATTATGGTTATTTGGAATTCAGCTTGGGATGCGTAGTAAACAACGGACGGGTTCAGACAACGTATCGTTATAGTCTTTGATACGGTAAAAAGAATTGACTCAACTTTACTTCAGTTTCTTTATATATGTATATATGTATGTATGTATACTTTGTGAGACTTAAACTGAACTCTCATATATTATATATATATGTGTGTGTGTGTGTGTGTGTGTATATATAACATCCTCGTTATGATTATTATTACCGTTCTATGGTAAGACTCTTTAACAAATAAATTTATCTTCGTTAACAAACTAAATAAATATCATTAAATTTGATGATGCAAATCTCATGATATAATATAAAATAACTCTTAATAAAATAGTGAAAAATATCTAACGAATAATGTTTTCATTAGTAGGCGTGTAATATAATTAGAGGAACGTTTGGTGTTTCAACAATGCATAGAATTCCATCTTTCTGAGATTTCTCGTTCTTAATGTTTATGTATCTTTATGTTGTGATATATGTTATGTTTATAACCTTTTACGCATATAAAATTCAAGTTGCATTGTATTTTCTTTCTCTTTCTTTCTTTCTTTCTTTTTTTTTCTTTTTTCTTTTTTAAGTGTGAGAGTTCCGGCCATTGTTAAGAATATATACTAGACTACTTAATCGTTCGAATAGTATCATAAATATAATTTATAAAATAAATTTTATATATATATATATATATATATAATAAATATTTTATAAATGTAATTCTATATATTCGAAAGTAAAATGAAAAGGTTTTAATTAACCAAAATAAATTTGATAAAACATTTTTTTTTTTTTTTTTCTAATAATTATAACATAAATATTATGAAATATTTATCACACACACACATATATATATATATATATATATGTATGTGTATATGTTTGTAAAAAATATTTTATAAATATATTTCAATATATACGAGACTGAAGTGAAAGAGGTTTTGATTAACCAAGATGGCAAATAACACGGAAATCGAGGAAAGGGTGAAACTCGACTATGGTGAAATGAAGAAAGCAGTCTACCTACATTGTTGGTGGGAGTAGCAGACAACTAGCAGAGCTTCAACATCCTCGGATACTTGCATGGAACTATACTACCACCTACTGAAGCTAGCCTACGCAATACGAGAGTCTTGACTTTCAGGTGGCTTCGTGGTATAACGCGTGAACGTATCTCATTTCACGTGTTAAGAAAACTCGTTCGTTTACTTCCCTCTCTACTTATAGATATACATAAATATTATATATATACACACACATATATATTATACATATATATATATATATATACAGCTGTATATGTATTACTTATGGATATGCATGTATATTACGTATACGTATATACACTTATCGTATATGTTTATGTATATACAGATGTGAGTATATATATATGTATGTAATTGAAATGGATAAACGGCGGCTGGTAAAAGCGAGGATAGAATAAAATCGTCTGTCGTCGATTCAATCGTATATTAAATACGATATATCGACTTCGATTTCCTTTAAATCGAATCGTTAGATAGCTATCGTTAAAAATTTTTTACAATACTTTCTATCGCCATTTTCCATTTCCATCTATCTAACTTTTCTTTTCCTTTCTTTTCCTTTCGAATTTTTTTTACTACGTTTCTTTTTGTTTTCTTCTCCACTTTTTCTTATCATTGTTATAATATTCTTTTTTCTCTTTTCATTTTCGCGTAAAGAATTATTTCGATAAGTCGATCTTATTGAAATCCATGATGTTTGTGTAAATGTTTTCTATAATCTTTAGGAAATAATGGAAAGAGAATGAGAATTTATTGGTATGATTTTTTATATATTATCGTTAGACTTTACTTTGATTAGAATATATATATTTTTTTCACATATGGAACACTGAAAAAAATGTTTACAAAATGAAAAAACAAAAAAGATATTCTTCACTGAATCATTCCGAAATAATAAAACGATAAAAAATAAGAAACGATAAGAAATAAAAGAAAAAAATATTCTCAAATGAATCCTCAATGATCTACGAAAATAAAAAACGAAAAAGAAAGAGAGACGAGATAAAAGGAATCGTACGAACTATAAAATAATCTAATAAGTATCTAAAATAACTATTATCACACACTTTTTCTCCAAGTTACTCGATCGTCGAGTTAACGCACTGATTAGTTCAAAGAACCTCTTTTTCTTTTTTTTTCTTTCTTTTTTTTTTTTTTTTTTTTTTTTTTTTTAATGCTTCAGAGATTAAACTCGGCCTTCGCGAGTAAAAAGTTATACGTAAATATACACAGACACAAACAAATAAACAAACACACACACACACACACACACACACACACACACACATACACATATAAATATATTTCAATTTCGAACGATACAGATATCCTTTTTACAGCACGAAGGATAAAAATGTGTAAGTTAACGAGTAAGAACTATGATGATGATGATGATGATGATTATGATGATGATGATGATGGGTGAAAGTGGGCAATCGTGTACTATGAATTCTGACACGTAACGTCTGGAAATGGACCTTGACGATATCTATGTATATATGTATATCTGTATATAATACCTACATGTATACGTACACGCAAGGTTGCTGAATATTTCAGCAATGTTAAGAAAAAAAAAAAAAAAAAAAAAAAAAAAAAAAATACAGAGAAAAAGAGAGAGAAGATATGAACGAAAAGAAACGAAAGGGAAGTATTAACAAAGGTATCTCGAAAATAGGGTATACGTAAAGAGGTAAAGTACCTAGTCGATATTTCCTGGACTCGCGATCCAGGTTATCTGCTAACAATTGTTTCCAAATCTCCTTCGATTGTCTCGAGTATGTGAGCTGTAACGAGTCTTGAATTTACTCTCTTTCTTTATTGCAAAATCTTTGCTATTTTATTCCATCGATAAATCGATATTGGTAAATAGAATATTGCATATATATCGTATGTGATTTGTAAAAAAAAAAAAATATATATATATATACATATGTTTGTGTAAATGTTTTCTATAATCTTTAGGAAATGATGAAAGCGTGGGAATCTATTGGTAATTTTTTATATATTATCGTTAGACTTTACTTTCATTAGAAACTTTTGTTTTTATATATATATATATATGTATGTATGTATGTATGTATAATTTACGTGTATATTATTAATATTTTTATATCTTTTTTTTTTTTCGCATACAGAACACTGAAAAAATTTTTACAAAATGAAAAAAGAAAAAAAAGATATTCTTCGTTGAATCATTTCAAAATAATAAAACGATAAAAAATATGTAATATAAAGAAAATATATATAGTATATGTATCGTAAATTATATCGTAAATTATATCTTAAATTATATCGTGATATATTTCTGAAAAATAAGTCAATTTCGAAATTAATACGTGAAGCATACATATATGTATATGTATATATACATATGCGTATATAAGTACGTACTTACGTATGCACTTATGCGTATCTATTCAATATCAATTGTTTTAAAAACATATCATACTGATAATCAATTCACGAACACAAGTGTATACATAGTCACATATGTATGACATATTGATGTATGATTTTGAAACATTGATAATTAATTGACAAACATACATACATACATATATATTCATACATATATACTTGATATATATTATCTTAAACATACAATAACATTGGTAATTAATCCAGGAACATACGTACATACTTGATTGAAAAACACATCGCTATTATATATTGATAATCGATACTTCACCACGTGAACAAATATAAATATATAAAATACATCCAAATACTTTTTAAATAATTTTCTAAGTACAAAAACAAAAAAGAAAATATACGAAATAAATTTCTAAATACGTCTATACCTTTTTCATATAAAATTATACGATAAAAATTATATACTAATTTTATATAGGGGAAAAAAAAAAAAAAAAAAGAAAGAAAAAAAGAAAATACGCCACTGAATTCTACGTAATTGAAAAAATAAATTATCTTCAAAAATATATTCGATGTCACATTCGATGTCACATTATTTTGACAATAAGCAGTGACATATAACTCCATTTAATTTTTCATTTAAATTAAAGGAAGCAGGATGAAGATAAAGAGAATAAAAAAGAAAGAGAGAGAGAGAGAGAGAGAGAGAGAGAGCTATAAGTACTGACCTACGATTCGAGAGGAAGAAGGTTTCAAGCATTCTCCTGTTAGTCAGTGATCACGAAAGTGATCGGTAAGAAGAGATAGAAGATTGTAAGTAGGTCAGTACGGTGGTAAACTCTGGACTGGTCCTCATGGGTTGCGTCCAGTGCCGTAAAAGTTTCCTTTTATTTCTCTTCTCCTTTCATTTTTTTTTCTCTTTCTCTTCCTCTCTCTTTCTCTCTTTTTTTATCTCTCTCTCTCTCTCTCTTTCTCTTTTTACCGTTTCTGTTTCACATACTTATATACATGCGTACATATATATATATATATATGCATATATACGTACATACATCAGGTATATGTGTGTGTATATATATATGTATGTATGTATGTATATATGTAGTTCGAAAGGAAACTTTCGTCCACCATACCTCTTGCCCTTCTTTATTATACCAATCGATTCGATTTTTATCATGCAACGTCCTTTCTATTTTACTTCAGTGTAATATACAATACTCTATATAGCTCGTTTCATACGATCAGATTATTTTTAGATATCGGTTTTATACCATAAAAGAATTGACCTCGATCGCGAAAATTTTAATCTGAAATCGATTGATTTATTTATTCGTAATAAGATCGTATATCGTATATCGTGTATTAGTGATATTACTTATATTTAATAATGATTCGAAGGAATGTTTCGTTCATTGTTAAAAATTGTGAATTAATTTGTGTATCCTTGAAAAAAATTATTCATATCGATCATCTGTTTCCTAATTTTTTGTTGTTCAAAATTTTTTACTAGATTTATATGTATATATATATATTTTTTTTCGGAAGTTGGGAATGATTTAAATTAATAATTTTATTCGTTGTTTAAAATTTTTTATAAATCTATAATTTTTCCTTTTTTTTTTT
>NC_057690.1:3803997-3812030 GCF_014466175.1 Vespula pensylvanica | reverse complement strand
TTTTTTTGTATGTATAGATCTGCAGATTTATTAAATACTTTCATGACTCTTTATTAAGTATAAATCATATAGATTTACGTATGTTAATAATTTCGTTTCATAAATGAATCGTTATTAAAAACTTGTAAAATAAATCTATAACTTTATCTTATCAAAAAGAATGATAATAATATAAAATATATAAAACTTGCATACGGTGGTAAATTTAATTTGAATAAAATGTTAAATGTATTAACATAAATTAATTGACGAATGACCTCGATCATTGGTATTCTTCAATACCAAAATGGCGTTGAAAATTTAACATCAATCTCTTTCTCTCTCTTTCTCTTCCGTATATCATAAGTATATGCATATACATGCATGTATATATGTATACATATTACACATAATTTAAGATATTAAAACGTTAGAGTGTAAGCATAGGTCACAAAAGTCGCACGCAGACTGTTGCAAAAGATCAACGAACGATCGTACGATCGTGATCCATATAAGGTGTCGCTATTATTAGAGTATAAGCGATCTCGTTTGCGAACTTTACGATCGACAATGTTGCTCGAAGCACGTTCACAAAGATCTTAGATATTCGGTTTATAAAACTTTATTATATCCCTTTTTTGTTTTCAACAATTTTCGTTACATAAAATGCATTTATTTATGTACAGAATGAGATCAAAAGTTTTGCAAAGTCAAAAAAAAGATCAGCTGCTCCATTTCGTGACTAATTAGTTTTACGATCATTTTCTCTTTTTATTTATTTATTTTTTTTCTTGTAGACCGGTAAAATTACTAATAAAAATCTAGCTCGCTGAAAGCTTGCTTGTGCGTTTGAAATAAATGTCTACAAAAATAAATAAATAAATAAATAAATAAATAAAAGAATATAATATAATATAATAAGTAAATAAAAATAAATAAATATATATAGATAAAATAAATAAATATATGCGAGTATATGAATAATAAACAAAACAAAAAAAATATCTCGGAAAAATAGTAATCTTGATTTGTAAAAATAGCTTGAAACTTTTGTACTATCCTGTATCTACGTATTATAAATTTATCCATATCCGTATATGTACGTATAGACGGTTATAATAGTGTACGAGACGATGAACTGCAAATTTCACGCATGGAAGGAGTCGAGCTCCACCTTCGTCATCCTTCTGAGAGCTCGGAAATGGTCGAAGTTGAAGTTTTCTCGTAGGAGGAAACCCGTTAGAGTGTTTCAATGAGGTTGCCGTCTGAACGATCATCGCCTACGTTTATCTCTCGTTTTATTTTCCTTATATTATCTCTATCTCTTTATCTCCCCCTCTCTTGCCACCCCCTTCTCTTTCACCGCACCTCTTTCTGTCTATTTGTCTATTTTCTTTTTCTTTTGTACGGTCTATTCGATCTATTCAATGTCTTTCTCTCTCTCTCTCTCTCTCTCTCTTTCTTTCCGTCTATTTGTCCTATCTTTCGTTTGTCTATCATTTTTTCTATCCTTTTCTATCTCTATTTTATCAGCCTTCTACTATCTCTTTCTATCCATTCGTTTCCTTCTCTCTTACTCTCTCTCTCTCTCTCTGTGTTTCTCTTCCTTTCTTTTCATTTACAAAAAATGACCAAAAGTTCTTAGTTGCTAATAAAGATCGAAGTTACTAAACGATTTTAAAAGACGAATAAAAATTTGTTCAAACTTTTGAAAGTCGATTAAAAGTCGACAAAAATCGGGACCACTAAGGAAAAAATCGTTGTTATATATTTTTACAGTTTTACGTGTTACTCTTGTCGTTTGACGATTCGAAGAACAAATTGATGTTGAAAGTCGCGGAAAGGAGTAATTGATTTTTTTTTTTTATAATCATCTGGAAACCTTTCGATCTATCTAGGAAGTATTTAGTACGCCTAGAGGAAATATCGGACATTGGAATTTTTCTGTTTAAGGAATTTTTGCGTTTGAGCATATTTTCTTGTTTTCTTGCGTTTAGGGAATTTTTACGTTTAAAGGATTGTTGTATCCGAGAAATTTATTTTTGGTCGTGTGATTTCTCTCTCTCTCTCTCTTTCTCTCTCTCTCTCTCTCTTTTTTTTTTCTTCCTGATCGATTTACTTAAGTATCTCTTTTCTCTTTTTGTCTATACTTTTCTATTTTTTTTTCTCTCGTTTTGTTTATCTTTCTCTCTCTCTCTCTCTCTCTTTCCTTCTCTTATTTCTTTTCTTTCTATCTATCTCTTTTTTTTCTATTCGTTACTATAATCATATTTTTGTATTTATACGATCGTTTTATCTTTCCACTTGTATAACCGTACAATTATGTATAACCGATAAATGTCTTCTCGTTTATGATGGTCTGCCTGTTCTTTCCGTTTTTCTTTTCTTTTTTATTAATTTAATTCTCTCATTTTAATAAAAAAGAATTCGTCTTTCAAAAGATAAATATCTATTAAACGTGATTTATTTCATTCGCGTCCGACCTATTAATCATCTTGACGAGCAGTTCAACAAAAAGCTATGTTCTTTCGAGATAGCAAATAACTTCGAGAGATACAGACATAGTAATATAAGGTTCGTAGAGTTTTGTTACGCAAGTAAAATTCTAACAATAAGCGTGTGGTTGGTTTTATGTTTGGAGAACATTTATGCGAAATAAATTAGTGACTATTAATATTTAGATAGTTTTAATTATTCATAATAATATAGTTTTAATTATACATAATAATTTTAGATATCTTTTTACAACAACAACAACAACAATAATAATCACTTTTGCCTTTCTTTTTTCTCCTTATATATATTGAGTTATATGAATGTATACATTTTTATATTTAAATACAAACATTCTTTTTTTTCAACGATTCATCATACATCACTATAATAACCTATATAAAGTATCTAGAAAATAAAATATTCAACAAAATGAAAAAAATGAAGAATATAAAAAATATAAAAAGAGAAACGTTTGTGTATTAGACGTAAAAAAAAAAAAAAAAAAAAAAAAAAGAGAGAAAAAGTATAGACTCGATTTCTATCAATAGAAATTGTAATACTGACACAAAGACCTTTAGACGATTCAAAGTCTAAGTCTTAATGAATTAACTTATTTATCATTTAAAAGATGAGATTATCTTTCGAATGGACACATCTTATCGATCGATCTTTCAACTCGAAGTTAGATCAATCTGTCACCATATGTATTTCTCTTTCTCTAGACCAATAACCGTTTCTCTTGAGAACCGTTATCGGCAGGTTCTAACGAACCATTGAGATATCGAGTTACATATACCGATGCCAGACGCCATCTTGGTACCTTCCTTCGATATTATTATATCTATTTAATTTCGTTCCGCCATAACGAGTTATGATTTTACAAACGTTCATAGCCTACAGCTTCTTTTCTCTCTCTTTCTTTTTTTCTTTTTCTATTTTATTTATGTTTTCAATACTATATATATATATGTGTGTGTATGTGTGTGTGTGTGTGCGCGTCTATGTATCTTTTTCATTGGTCGCTTAGAGTTACTCCGATTCGCTCCACTTCCTCCATTCTTCGGCCTACATCGTGACTTCGAATAGAATTAATCGTTTGTTATTCGCTCGAGTAACAACACGGATTTATACTAACACGGATGTTCTTCCCGATGTCTATCTTTAGTTCTTTTTATTTCTTTTTTTATCTTCTTTTTTTATCTTTCTTTTCTTATATATATATATATATATATATATGTATGGCAACGTTTTCCGGTTGGTAATTCATATCGATTAGTTCTGTAAGGAAGCCATTTTCTATGGTTTTCGATTTTTTAGTTAGTTAGTCACGTAAGATGGTAGTAATCATGATAGTAATTCGTAGTATTCATCATTTGTTTTACAATTGAATTGTTCTGCTAATTTAATTAATTAATTGAAAATAGAGAGAGAGAGAGAGAGAGAGAGAGAGAGAGAGAGAGAGAGAGAGAGAAAGAGTAATCAAGTAACGAATTAAATAACAATTAATTTAGTTTTATTAAAATTTATACTAGTAATTTTAATATTATTATTTTATTGTTATTCATTTTTTTTTAAAATTGATCATTGTTAAAACTAAATTGGAAATTTCAATGTTGTTATCAATATTAATTATATTTGATTACAATAATAATAATAATAATAATAAATTAATATATTTATTTTTAATTCTAATCATTCTAGTTAATCCTTCTAATCTCCTATCTGTCATATTTCTAATCCACTTAACTTACATAAATTTATATTAATTACAACGACTAAGTAAAAAAATATTTCTTAACAGTTGAATCCAGTTCTAAAAGGTCTTAAAGATCCGCTTAAATAATTATTATAATGTTCTATAATTATAAAAAATAATTTCTAATCTTTCCTCGTATATAAATATACGCGTGTGTAAAAAATGAAGTTGACATTGGCCATTAAAAAAATTTCAAGGGCAAGATATCTGTATTAAATATAATTTAAAAAGGATGTCAACTCAAGAACTCAAGAAACTCATTCTTTGTATGCCTATACACACACACATACACAAAATGGGCGTTACTATGATTGTCTCACACGTGTCGATGACTTAGCTTGGTCACTATTAACATCTCATTGAACGTTGACACGTTTTTATAATCAGTCACGATCGTTCTACAGACGATCTTACTTTTAATGCAAGACGCATCGTATTTTAAAGATAGATAGAGGGAAAGAGAGAGAGAAAAAGAAGGGAGAGGTTGAATAAAAAAAAAATAAAAAAAAAATCACTTGGTCGATACTGCAACGCATAATAATAAGTTAGCACGTTAGAGAGATAACAGTACCCAGAGTATTCCATGCATCATCATCATCATCATCATTATCACTATTATTATCATTAACATCATTGTCATTGTCATTGTCGTATGAGACACTCGTAACCCATATCAACAAGCTGTCATTTTGCGAATCTTGTTTCTATTGTTATCATTATTATTAATAGGTATTTAATTTTCTTGACCGTTAGAATTCATTAGAGATTTATGTGAATTATGATTTAATGTTCTTTAATATCACAATTGATTTTAAATTAATAATTATCGGATAATACGTATATATGTATTTTACACTTAGGTATGTATATACTTATAAATGATCAAAGTACAAGATGAGCCAAAAGTTTCTTCTCTACTGTTAGTTTCATTAGATAGTATCTATTTATTAGATAATTATGTATTTAATATGTTTTAACATCTATCGATTTTAAATCAATAACTATAAGGATTATTAAAATATAGGTGATCAAAATATAAAGTGCATCAGCTGGTATTGAAAATAATAAATTATTCTTTTCGACAAAATTTTCTGATCAATTCATTTCTTTTGAATTGTAAAACTTTTCGGATCGACCTCAATTTTTCTCATTTTCATTTTTTTTTTTTTCTTTTTTTTTTTTTTCATAATCTCTACTTTGTTGAGAAATTTTTAATAATTATTATCAAGGTGTTAATGATCTTATTTTCTTATGATTTAATTTTCTTTGTAATAAATTTTTATGAAAAATCTGTTAATAATCATTTCTCCCATTAATTTCATAATTATAGGATTATTATCGTGGTATTAGTATATTCGATCTTCTCTCTCTCTCTTTTTTTTTCTTTTCTTTACAATAAATTTTTAATAACAATACTGCAATGTGTTTCTGTCTAATAGTTATGATTAGATTTTTATTAAAAATGATGATTCTTTTTGATAAATACTTTTTTCATGCTACAATATATCTATTTCTTTTAAATCGATAAGATTAGTATTATAATCTTGTATCTTTCTTTTTTGATTTTTTTCATTTCTATAATAAATTAAAAAAAAATTATTACTTATTTCTTGGATTAAATTAAAAATGATCGTTTATAAAGAACGTGTTTGAATATAATCGTAGTATATACATAAACATATGTACATATAAGTCAGGTTTTTTCTTTTTAAGGACACACGTGTGCCAAGCGTATTTTCTAAAATGAAATTTGTCAGGGGACTCGTAAACGAAAGTGGAGCAACAACATTGCGTTATTCAAGGACGATGAGAAGATAGTCAATCTTGTGTCCTCTATCGAAACACGAATAAATTTCTAGGTCAAATATTATATAACATATAAAGAGGATATCGGAGTATTCATTATAATCGATTTATGAATTTATATATGATTTTTATATAATTCATGCAATTATTATATTTTATTTATATCAACTGGAAAATCGAGATTTTATTTCTATCCTAATTTATATATTACAATTATTAACTTATAATTTCTTTTTATCGATATAAATCACATATTTTATATATATATATATATATATATATATATACCCATACACACATATACATATAATATTTTAATTGCATTCTGACAATTTATTTATTATTATATACATATATAAATATAGGGTTTTCTAATTGTTTTATTCTTTTCTTTATATTTTGTATTTCATAATTTATGATTAGATTACACGCGAAATATTTTTTTAATTATTTCGTCGATGTAAAAACAGAATCATGATGATGATAATGATATCGATGACGATGATGATGATGATGAAGATGACGATAAGGATAATGTTATGGAGGAAAGAAAAAGCTGATTCAACAATTATCTTCTATCTCGGTCTGTTAATTAAAGCATGTATATGGCAAATGCAAGAACGATCATTGAATTATTTTGTGTGCCTCATTTCCATCTCTTTGCCATTTCCCTCAAACATTTAAATTTTTTATTTTCTTTTTATTTCATTAAGTTAATCCTTTTATCGAAATAAACTCATTTTCGAACGATTTGGATACAATTGTGTGCAAGCAATATATATATATATATATATATATATATATATATATATATAAAACGAAACATAAAATAATAAATAAATTTAATTTTGTCGAGATATTGAAATTACTGAATTTTATATATATATATATATTAAAAGTAAATAATAATATATCGTTTATCATATAAACTGTAAAATCTCAAATCAATTTTAATTTCAATTAAATCGCTATTTTAATCTAAATCAATCGATCGTAATACAATTCAAAATTTGTAATATTGCATATTTTAGATATATCATTAATATTGAAATCTTTTGAAAATTACTTTTTAGTGTTAAAAATTTGTAATCAATTTCAAATTCTTTTTAACTTATTCAGAAAAATAACGAAATTAGTAGTGAAAGTAATGAAATCACTTTACATACATACACGTATACATATAGCAAAAACACACGAACGTATACACATATCTAAATACTCTTACCGTATAATTACAATTAACAAAATTTACGTATATACACTTAAATTTAAACGATTTGCATAATCTAATCATACCGGTTTAATTAATGAAAATTATTAAAAGAATTGAGAAGAAAGAGATAGACAAAAAGAGATAGAAAAAAGAGAAAGAGAGAGAGAGAGAGAGAGAGAGAGAGAGGAACAAAAATATCGCGGAAGTAAATTCGATAAGACGAAAAAATCATTACTACGATGTAATGATACAGAAGGAAAGATTCCTTACACAACCAGCAATAGCATTAGCAATAGCATTAGCAATAGCAATAGCAATAGTAACAGCAACAGTAACAGTAACAGTAACAGCACACAACTTCGATCGTGGATTACGACACACGACAATGCCAGCGTGCAATTTCACTCTCGTCCGAATGAATAAAAAAGAGAAAGAAAGATAGACATAGACATAGATAGATAGATGGATGGATAGATAGATAGATAGATAGATAGACAGATAAATAGATAGAGATAGATAGATCACAATTGCGCCATTTCGTCGCACCGGACGAGAGATTCGGGCGGACCTAGAAAGCGTCTACGAAATGCTAATTCTTTCTAGCTTAGTTTAGCTTAGGTTAGTCTTAGCTTGGCTATCGTGCGCTTGGCCAACCAACCTAACGCTGACGAGAAAAAGAAATTCGCGAATGAAAAAGAAGAGAAAGAAAAAAATATATATATATATATAATAGCAGTGGTGAACGTGTCTAGAACGTGTCCAAAGAAAAAACAACTTCGTGTA
>NC_057690.1:3768997-3798997 GCF_014466175.1 Vespula pensylvanica | reverse complement strand
TGTCAGGCATAGATATACATATGTTCTAATAACGTGTTTTCTTTTTCGGTTTTTTTTTTTTTTTTTTTTTTTTTTTTTTTTTTTTTTTTTTTTTTTTTTTTTTTTTTTTTTTTTTTTTTTTTTTTTTTTTTTTTTTTTTTTTTTTTTTTTTTTTTTTAAGGCTCTTTGACTTTATGGGGAACATTCGACGGACTATAATTACCGTTTAGACGAACTTAAAATTTTCTTTAGCGTTTCGAATCAATATGAATACGATCGTATTAATGAGATCTATCGATTGTAATAAAAATTTCATTGTTAATAGATAATTCTTGAAAACGTTAACATATTTCTTTGGTCAACTATGACACGACGTTTATTTAGATTTGTCAGGATTTTGTCAAAAATTTTATTTATTAATTTATTTTCCTTTTTTTTTTTTTTCATAATTATTTTCAGCTGATTAGGGATTAAATTCAAACGAATGATGGACTATTGTCAATATGATATACTATTGTCAAGTGAATATGATATTAAATTTAAAACATTCTTTTTTCTTTCTTTTTTTTTTTTTTTGGTAATTTTCTCAATTTTCTTCAATTTTTCTTCGACATAAAATTAATTATTAATTAATATTTGCTAAGAGATACAATAATAGTATATGTATATATATATATATAACATATATAATTGATAACTATTAATAATTATATATAACACATAGATTGATATATAATATCTATAAAGGTCGTTAGAGTTACAATAAAATACATAATAAAAGTTTAAAAAGATTGTTTGAATAAAATGAAACGAATTTTTGAATGATATAGAAAATAGAACGGTGAATAGAGTGAAAACAGGATCGTAGGTTTCGAACCATAACAGTCATGAGATAACGATCGTTGGATGAATAAGTTTTGTAATAAATTCAACGACATCGAACGAAAGGAACGAAAAGGAACGGAATGGTCGATCTCGTTGTGTAATTCCGGAGACGCAATCTTCGTGCTTATGGAAGAGACACGAGCGTGCATAGAAACGAGGATGATGATGGATGATGCATCGGCTGCAGCCGATGCACCGGTGCGACTGCCGTGACCTCAGGATGTACACATAAATGTATGAATGTGTATGCATTTTCTTCGTGTGTATATGTATATGTATATAAATATTATATATACGTGTGTGTACACACATATATCTGTGTGTATGTATGTATGTGTGTATATATGTATGATATATAACGTCAGCTCTAGATAGAAGAAGATAAAAGATCGTACGCGACGATGAACACGAGTATGAGACATAACACGAATACTTATTGACCATCAGTAATTTTATAACACACACATACACACACAGACGTACACATGCATTTCCGTTTCTTTTCTTCTTCTTCTTCTTCTTCTTTTTTTTTTTTTACATTATTTTTTTGATAACAATCGTTTTCATTAAGTTTCTTATATTAGTCAATTTTAAGATTTAATTTTTTAGTTACTAATCTTACGATTATATATGCAATACATATATATATATGTGTGTGTGTATGTATGTATGTATGTATGTGTCTATATATAAGGATATGAGAAATAGTTTTGCAAGAAAATATCGAAAGTAGTTGTCTCGAAAATCTTGTTTCATCAAATCCTTCCAAGTTTTCCATTTTTCTTTTTTTCTTTTCCATCTATTCCTTTTTATTTTAATTTTTTTCTACCAAATCAGATATTAATTCGCGTAAACAGATATGAGATGTTAATTGAATCTACGCGTGGATAAGAATATTAGATATCGATTGGATATTAATTAAGTATAATTCTACTCAGAAATAAGTAAGAAGATTTACAAAAAAAAAAAAAAAAAAAAAAAAGAAAGATCTACAAATCGGAAACGTCAAATGTTTGATTTCCAAACGAATTTCTAATTCTAAACTATCAAACGTGAGAATAATCATATTTAAATGAACAAAATGCTTGGTAAAGAATACTTATTAAAATCGATTTATCTTTCTCGAGTTCGATTTAGGCTAAATTTTTTTTTTTTTTTTTGTGATATTGCAAAGAAATCCGCAGATTTATAGTTTTACGATATGAAAAGAAAACAAAACATAATGATGAGTATAAAAATTGTTGAAAAAGACTAATCGATTTTTAAAATGATCTAGGAACTTTTGGTCCATTCTGTACATCTCTCTCTCTCTCTCTCTCTCTCTCTCTCTCTCTCTCTCTCTCTCTCTCTCTCTCTTTCTCTCTTTCTCTCACACACTCTATCTATCTCTCTTTTGATTCTGCAAGCAGCATCAATTCTATGCTAACGGACGGAATGAAAATGGTTTTAACCACGGTTATATGACTGACATTATGCGTTATTGCGTTTTGCACAATTAGCGTGGCCGTGCCGAGATCTTAGAGAGTAATATCTACCAAAGAAAAAGAAGAAGAAGAAGAAGAAGAAGAAGAAAGAGAAAGAGAGGAAGAAAAAGATGAAAGAAAAAGAAAAGAAAAGAAGAAAAAAAAAAAGAAAAAATGTGCATGATTCAAACGCACGAAGGACTAACTCATTCTTAGTTAGACGAGATGGCGTCGTCTCGAGCGCCATTGGAGGACGTTGACACTCGCGCTCTTGTCTTTCTTCATCTTCTTTCCTCTTTTATTTTGTATCTTTTCTTCTCTTCATTCTTCATCGTAAGAGTAAGAAAGACGAAACGATCGTATTCACGTCGATTCGAACTTACTTCCGGTTTGAGTTCGTCCCTTTCGATCAGGGAAACCGGAAGAAGTTATTTACACGTTCAGCATTTCAATTAATGTTCGTACGAATTTTTTTATTCTGATTACTTCGAAGAAGATGATCGTCCATTTCATTTTTCGATTTGTTCGTTTCGTATTTCTCGATTTATAATTACGTGTGATCTTTTCTTTTTTTTTTTTTTTTTTTTTGAATATTATATTTTTTTTTGAATATAATATTTATGTTGTCATCAATGTGATATTTATTTTATGACATTATTTCTGTCTGACAAATTTCTTTATTTTTATTTCATATTAATTAATTTTCTTCAATGGACCATAGCTTCTATCAAAATTCGTGTCTGCGTGTAAACCTATCAATTTAGATTTTATATTTCGTTCTTTAAACCAATTAACAAAATTCGAATCATACACATACTCACGTTATTTATCTAATTAAAAAAAAAATATATATATACACAATTTTATTAAGTATACCATAGTATAATATTATCATATTTGATTAACAATTTCAAAGTTATATATATATATATATATAAAAGTATATAAGTTTGTTCGAATTAATTCAAAAATATCTTGAATGACGAAGACGATAAGAGAAAAATGTTAACATCGAAAGGTTCGTTTTGATTTCATTGAATTCTAAATGAGGGGTTAGGAGATGAGATAGGGGTAGATATATAAAAAAAAAAAAAAAAAAAATTCAGAAGATATCGAGAGAGACATGAGCGAGATAAGTAGCATAACTATTAATTAACAGAAGCTGGGGGAGTCCACTTTCGCCTGATGACCAAAGCCTGAATCGAGATGACCTCGCCAGATGATGCTCTCTCTCTCTCTCTCTCTCTCTCTCTCTCTTTCTATTTTTTTTTACTCGTATCCATCCCTTTCTCTCTCTCTCTCTTTTTCTCTTTCCTTTTTCGCAAGAAGCCATCGTCCTTTTTTCCGGACGTCGCGTTTCGTTGCCTCTTGCTCATCCTCCTCTAATCCTCTAACCATAGTATTATATATGTATGTATATATGTATGTTTGTGTGTATGTATTTATACATATATATGTATGTATGTAAGTACGTATGTATATAAGTACAAGATGTACAGGAGAAAACGTTGCGAATGGATTCACGCGATTTAACACAAGCGATCTTTGCATTAATTAGGATGCCGTAACATCGACGAGTTTTTATTGGTTTTATTCTTGGATAGGTATTTCTTTTTGAATTTTAAAGCTTTATTTTTTCTTTTTTTTTTTTTTGGAAATGTGTAATATCACTTTCTACGTTCCCTTTATTATTTTTTCTTTATTTGTACCTTTTTTATTATTATAATTTTCTTTCCTTGTTTCGTAATTCATTGAATAAATTTAAAGGGTAATATCTTTTCCACGTATAAGTAGCTTAGAAAGAAAACAAATTACGTTTTATTAAATATTGTTTATATTTATTATTATAATAAATTGATAATATGCATCGTTGAAAATGATATTGTAAATTATTCAATTATCATGGAAAATGTGATATTACAAATTTATATGTTTATCTTTTTTTTTTCTTCTTTTCTTTTTTATTATAAACATTTATTAAAGAAGAATCGTCAAAAAATTTATTAATTTAATTTATTCAGAATATATGATTATGATGAACTAAAGTATTTTATATTTTTTTTTACTTATTTGTAAAAGAGAGAAAGAGAGAGAGAGAGTTAGAATAACAGTTAGAATTCATGGTTATATTATTTTTGTTAGAAAATAATGATTGTTTGAAATGACTTTGCATGAAATATATTCGTCATTTTTATCAATTTTTTTTTTTTTTTTTTTTTTTTTTTCAATAAAAATTGTAATATAAGGAAGAGGCGTGTTCTTCACACTTCCGCTTTCGTGCTTGTAGCTCTTAAACTCGTTTTATTTATTTCTTAAGCTGCCTGGCAACCTTTTCAACGATGGTTACGCTTATCATTTTTCTGAAATATATGAAACGTTAACTTCGATCGTTCCTTATCTATATACAAGAGATTTTTGTTTTTTTAAATTATTCAAAGCGTGTATATTAACTATTACACTCACACTTTGAATATATATATATACATGTGTGTGTGTGTATATATATATATATATGATAAAGTAAATAAGTGGAACCACTTCAATTACTGTATAAGTAATGGTTTAGTGAAAAATGTTTCAGATAAAATTCGATTGGCTTTGAAAGGGAGTGTATTCTGACGTTCTAGATGAACGAGTAAAGATCATGTGAAGGTCAACTTTCTTTTTTTAAATGGAATCACATATCCTTCGATGCATCGTCCGATCAAGTTAGACAAAAACAAAATTATTATCCCATTAAAAAATTATTAACCTATATATAGATCGAACAATTGTTAGTTTAGAAGATATTCTATCTTAAACACTGCTAATTAGTGTTTTAAATATAGTAAATGTTTATATGATTTTTTAGCGACGTTTGAACTTAAAATAAACTACTGGTTTTTCGAGATAAATAAATTAATTTTTTTCTTTTTTTTTTTTCATGATGCATTGATTTAAACAAACACATTTTATCTTCTATGGATTTTCTTAAAAAAGAAGAAAAAAAAAAAAAGATCTAGTCGGATCAAATTTTAACCTTCGAAACTATTCCAACTTTTATTTGAAAATTTTTTCACTAAAATTATTTATGTAGACAGCAATAGAATTAATAACTCCATTTACATGCTTAACCATGCATATATATATATATATATATATATATATATATATATATATATATACATACGTATGAACGATAAGATTTCAAAGAAATCGATGATTTTGTAGGATTTAAAAAAGAACGATCGTAGATTTCGTTTCACCTTAATCTATTTTCGATAGATAGATATGTTCGATATCATGAATTTTGCACCTGCAATTGCAGCGAACCGTGACAAGACGTCTAACGAAATCTAATGTACATATACACACGCGCACACATCGACACACGCGTGATATATAATAGATATAAATAATATACGTGTATTTACTCATACATACACACATACACATAAATCCGTAATACATTGTAGACATAAACATATGTGTGTATATACATATAAATGATATCTATATGCGCATATAAGTACATACTCGATACGTTAATGCACGTGCTGGTTTACTTTCTTATTTTCGAACAGAGTATGGCTCTTACGTGAGCTTGTGGGACAAGATTTTTACGAAAGTCCACGATCGGACGAGAAAGTAAAGTGTACCTCTTGCTTACAGTTTTGCCCTCAAGCCACCAACCTGCCCCATTTTCCGACCTTATATACTCTTTATGTGGTTTACCATAGCGGCATTGCAGCTGCTTTAAATGTCGATCAATCGAAATTTTATAAAGACTTTTAGATTTTTTATTTATACAAATTATACGAATATATATATATATATACTTTACATATATGAGCTTTAAGAACTTCAAAATATATTCATATATTTATATTAATTCATAATAATATTCTATATATTACAAACGTTATAATAAATAAAATATCTATGTCATTAGAAATTATTATTATATTCAACAAAAAAAAAAAAAAAAAGAAATTAATTATATATTATATTATACATCATCTTTTATTCTTATAATTAAATATATTATTATACGTTTAATTATAAATAATAATTAATATAATTATTACATCTTTTAATATTCTTATAATTTTATATTCTTATAATTATAATTCTTATATCTTTTTCTTTTTTTTTTTTTTTTGATACCAAATTTTTTTCTTTATTAATTTTTAATATTAATCTCATATTTTTATTTAATATTAAAGCAAAATAAAGAGAAAAAATATATTATATGTTCGTATATAAAGAATATGTTTCTTCGAAGAAAGCAGTTTTATAACGTTCGATAAGATCAAAGATGCGTTTTCTTGTTTCCGTGAAAAGTGTTCGAAGCGACAGGTGTTAGCTGCATATGGGCAAAGGAGAGAAGTACATATTACCTGTGCAGGTGTGGTCGTGAAGAATATTCCGCTCCGTTTCCCTTCTCGTAATCGTAGAAATAACTTCGTCGAACACCTTCATCGAATTTTATATTCCGTGCTCGGAATAACGATGTCGTTGTCGTTGTCGTTGTTGTCGTTGTCGTCGCAGTTGTTCAGTAAAAACGTGACGCTTTTCAAATGATTTCGAAACGATCTCATACCATTCCTATATACCTATCATTATATACTTTTACTTTTTTTCCTCTCCTTTTTTTTTTTTAAATAATAAAAAGAGGTCGCATGCTCACATTTGTACATGTAAAGAATTTTTTTTTGATATGTAAATTATAACGTATTTTTATATGCTTCTTTTGTCAAATAAATATATTATATGTATGTATATATACACAATATATTACAAAATTATTTTAAATATATTGTATAAAGTATCTATATTAAATTGTATATTTATATATTTATAGATATAAATTATTTAAAAGAATAATTTACAAAGAAATAATAATACAAGCTATCTGTGTATCTGTATAAATAATTTAAGAAAAAAAAAAGAATATATATATATATATATATATATATATATATAATACATTTTTTAATAGATATGAAATTCTTATAAGTAGATAAAAAATTTCGTTGATGTCGGTCGTTAATTTGATGAAAGGAATGATTTAAAGAGTAACATAAAAAAAAAAAAACAAAAATAGAAAAAAGAAACGAAATACAAAAAACGTATTGATCGATCCCACTCATCAGAGATCTACCTTATCGACATCAATAGAAACGGCGCGAAAATATGAAAGTAAACTCGCCCACGGTGTCATTGGACTCGAAGGTTTCTCTTCAAGTATTCCAAGTTGTGTCAACTAAACTTTTTTAAGAACATCCTTAGAAGCGGAACTAGACAATCGGTAGGAGGATAGATTACAAATAACGGTAGATATCTACCGAGATTACACTTTTCCTTATGCTGCTGTTTCTATTCCTTCTATTATTTGTACTAACGTAAAACCAAAGAGAACTATTATTTCGTCGCGAACAATTTCTCACGTTTCTCTCGATTTTATCCTTGATTTATATCTCACGAATCTCGTCTACTTTTTGTAATTTCTATACTAATATTATATCATAGTCGAAAACTTTAAAGAACACACGTTGTATTGGAGTATATTACACGGAACTAATTATACCATTTACGTGCATCCTCTTCATCTTATCCATACATATATATATATATATAACCTTACACACACACACACACATACACACTTTCTCTATCTTTCTTTCACTCATATCAGATTTATATCCTCACTCACACGCATACACGTACACGTACACTCTTTCTCTCTATCTCTCTTTCACTGTTATCAAAATAACGTAATTCCATTAATAGCTTCGACTAAAGTCTAGGCAAGACAAAATCGCAATGGACTATTAAACTCGTCGATTATCCACGAGAGAGGAAGTTTCGTAATCGTTCGAATGACCGGCGGAAAAGATAATTAAAAAAAAAAAAAAAAAAAGAAAAAAAAGAAAAAGAAAAGGAGTATCAAAAAAAAAAAAAAAAGAAAGAAAAGAAAAGAAAAAGAAAAAATAATAAAAAGAAATTGAAGAAAAGGAAAGGGAAAATAAAAGGAAGAAAAGTATATCGAAGCCGACGATTATGGCAACGTAATTTAATTACGTTCGGAATGCAACTAACAACACACATACAGACATAATAATATACGTGACGAATGTAATTTACAGAAGTTCGACATATCCGTTCATTGGTCGTATTCGATCATTGCTTACTTGTTTTACTTTGCTTTGCTTCCTTCGCTTCGCTTGAATTTTCTTTTCTTTCTTCTTTTTCTTTTTTTTTTTTTTTTGTTTTTTCTTCTCATTCTTGGAGTTCTCTTATCGATCGACGCCCTCTCCCCGTTAAAAGACTTAGATCGGCATCGGCGACTGTCAGTCGCGGTTTTCTATCTATCGTCGATCCTTTCTCGAAAAGAACTTTTTTCTTTTTCTCTCTCTCTCTCTCTCTCTTTCTCTCTCGAACGTACACTGGACCATACCGGTCAGACCGGACGACTACTTACTTACTTACTTACTTACTTACGTATCTACGTACGTACGTACTTACTTACTTACTTGCTATACTTCTACTCTCTAGACGAGCCACGTACTCGTAGCAAACTGAACGAATCATCTCTCTGTCTCTCTCTATTTCTCTCTTTATCTCTCTCCCTCTCTCTCTCTCTCTCTCTCTCTCTCTCTCTCTCTCTCTCTCTCTCTCTCTCTCTCTCTGTTAGATTTCTTCCATCATTTATTTCTTCTTTCCTTCCACGATTCCCTCAGAGCCGGTCACCGGCTCGTTTTTTTTACCGATCTCTGTTCTATCTCTATTTCTTTCTTTCTTCCTTTCTGTCTTTCTTTCTTTCTATTTTTCGCTAGTTTTTATATTAATTATGAGAGACAGAGACAGAGAAGAGAGAGAGAGAGAAAGAGATAGAGATAGAGAGAAGGGGGATTAAAGATTTCTTACTTTTCTTTCTCGCTTTCTTCGTAAAGAAACTTTCTCTCTCTCTCTCTCTCTCTCTCTCTCTCTCTCTCTCTCTCTCTCTCTCTCTCTCTCTCTCTCTCTCTCTCTCTCTCTCTCTCTCTGTCTCTCTGTCTCTGTGTGTCTCTCTCTGTCTTTCTTTTTATTTATCCCTATCTCCATCTTTCTATATCTATTTCTCTTTCTCTCCAATCGTTTGCCATATCTATTTATCATTCCTCTAACTCGTTTCTTATCTATTTCCTACTTAGTCGGTAAGAGTTTTCAAGTTGATATTTAATTCAGATAAAAAAAAAGAAACTCTTTCTTTTTTTTTTTTCTTCTTCTTTTTTTTTCTTTCCTCTTTTTTCTTTCATTTCAATAAAATCAAGTGATATTTTCTTACTTTCCATTAAAGTTTTTCCTTCTCCCTTCTCTCTCTTCCTTTCTCTTTTTGAATATTATATTTTTATTGCATAACTAAGAGTTGTGAATATCAAGTCATTTATTATATAATCAAGAAGTTATAATAATGAGATCAAATTAATTCCATTTGTTTTTGGTTTGTTAGTATTATATTTATTTATCTTTCATTTTTTTATTTTTTTTTCCTCTCTTTCTATCTCTCTTTTCTATCCAATTTCTTTATTTCCTTTTCTTTTCTTTCTTCTTCATTCGTACATAACAAATTTGCTTGCGTTTAAAAACTTTTTGACTGAATTAAAAGAAATATTAAATGATACAATTATACTACAACGTATCGTACAAAATTCATATTACTATCAGTATAAAATAATTTAATATTTCATATATATATATATCCTACTAATATTACTACTAATATAATATAATCGAATATACGATATAATATTAATTATTTCGAGTTAATCGATGTTACAAGACATACCCCAGTATATAGTTATCCTTTTACTTTAAAAAAATTTTCAAAGAATCTCTTGAAATCTTTTGGAATCTTCAAAGAATGAAGATTCGTTTTAGCTTTACAATTTTACTTTTTATTATTCCATCTTTCTCCAAAACCTTTCATACTTTTTTTTATATCTCTCGATCTTCTTTTACCTACCCTCTGTTTTCGATTCTCCATCGGAATCTCAGTTCGATGATAAAGTCGACTCCGATTTCTCCGGAGACGGAATCGAATTTAAATTGCTAGGTATACCTGCGATGCGTGCGTCGTTCACTTTCCCTGAAACGTTCGTTTCTTCTTCATTCCTCTTTCTCTACCTTCTCTTCCTCTTCCTCTTCGATCCAACCAACATTCTCTCTTCCTTCTTGGTATTTCAACTCGCGTACAGGAACCTCACCCTTTTCTCCTTCTTCCCTTTCTTGGGGAAGAACATAAATGCGTTCGTCGGTGGTTCGCTTTGACGAGCGACGATTTGCGGAAGAGACTTGACGATCAACTTCTTCGAGAAAAGAGAGAGAGAGAAAGACAGAGAGAGAGAGAAATAAAGAGGAAGAATGAAAAAGACAGAGAGAGAGAGAGAGAGAGAGAGAGAGAGAGAGAGAAGGAAAGAGATAAAGAGAGAAAAAGACAGATAAATTGATAGAAAAGAAGAAAGAAAGAAACGTGGTGTGTGTGTGTGTGTGTGTGAGAGAGAGAGAGAGAGAGAGAGAGAGAAAGAGAATCACTGAGATCTCCCCTTTTCGTGCCGTTAAAGGGAAATCCAGACGATCGATCAATCGATCGATGGATCGATCGATCGATCCCTACGATCAATGCAGGGTTCGAGTGAGACGAGAATCTTAGCTTGGCTTTCTCGATATATCTTTTTCGATATATCGATTTCTACGAGTGACGAGTTGTTGGCTTTGCTTGTAATTCAAACTGAGAAAAACAAAAAGGGAAGGAGAACGAAAAAAGAGAAGGGGAAAAAATGGAAAGAAAGGAACAAACAATACTTCGTCTTCCTTTTTGTTTTTCTTTGTCTGACTCTCTCTCTCTCTCTCTCTCTCTCTCTCTCTCTCTCTCTCTCTCTCTTTCTCTCTGTTCGATTATCTCGAGAAAGACACAAGAAGAAATTTTTCCAACCGTCTAGCAAATGATCCTTCTACCGGGTTCAAGGTCAGGGTCCAAGAAACAAGAGAGAGACAGAGAGAGGTTCTACGTACGCTTGGTATAATGATCGATTAGTCCTTCCGCTATCAATTTTTTCTTCAGTCTTGAAACTTCGTTAGAGAGTGAACTTCGCTTAGAGGTCGTGATCAGGATATTAGCTATTGCAATGATGACTATAGAGAAATTTTAATCGAACTTATCAATGATGATGATGATGATGATGATGATGATGATGATGATGACGACGTCGACGATAATAATAATGATGATGATGATGATAACGAAGAGTTTTCATTTGTATAATTATAATTATCCAGGACATTTTTTTTTTTTTTTTTATATTACACTTCGTTCTTTTATTATTTTTCAGCTTTTTTTCTTATATTGTTTTTTTTGAGTTTTTTATTTATTTTTTTTCTTACGAAACATTCAATCTACGAAAAATATTATTTTTTACTATATTTTTTTTTATTTCACTATTTCAGTATATATATATTTTTTTGTTTTACTAGAGAACTAAAAAAGTAATGCTATAAATTATACGTATCTTATGTCAGTATAATTATACTACAATGTGTCATAAAAGTTAATATTACTATTAATATAAAATAGTGCAATTACACTGCGTAACTTAAACTTCCTGGATATAAATGATTTGTGATAATTAAAAAAAAAAAAGAAAAAAAAAAGAGAGAGAGAGAGAGAGAAGACAAAAAAATTAAAAATAAAAATAAAAATAAAAATAAAAATAAAATTAAATTAAATTAAATTAAGAAAGAATGCAAATACAATCGAGTATGTAACTTAATAGTTAGATGATACCCTCATAAAAATGTATAACAATAATATTCATAAAAACGATTTCTATTTCAGAATTACGATACCCTAAGCAAGAGTAAAAAATCGTGGAGCGTGAGATTGGGTCTATCTCGACAGAATCAAAACCCAGATGATCCTGTTAAGGGTTGGGGTACGATAAGCAACGGTAGCGCACTATCCCGTCAGATGATCTACGGAGACCCATGGCTTTATGGGACGGTTCGATCGTCGAGACCTGGTCACGATCCTCGAGCCTTTCTGACACCGGGACCCCCACCACCGGGTGCACCGCTTCTCGTGGTATGTTCTTGCCCGGAGTTCCTTTGCGGAACTACCAGGAAACTCGGAAGCAATTGCCGCAAGTGCGGTGGTCACCGATTGGCTGGTGTACCTTTAGGAGGAACTTGCCGGTTACCAGCACCCTCATCGAGGTCCAGACCCAGTCTGGCAGGTAACATTATTTATTAATTTTTTATTTACATTACTTATTCCTTTTTTTTATAAACTTATTTCATTTCGTCTATTTTCTATTTATTATTATAATATATATATATATATGTGTACATGTGTACGTTAATATTCGTTCAACGAGCATCTTCCCAGTTAAAAGGAAAACAAGTTACAGCGAAAGTACGTCGTTGAAGTTTTCCAGTTACATATTAGAGAAAATATTTGTTCTTTTATTTTCTTTCCTTTTTTTGATCAATGGTGAACGTAAAGAGAGAAGATATTTCCATAATCTAGCACGATTATCGTTCAAACGTATTACGATTTTGACAAGTACGATAGGATGATGTCTGTACTTGTTAGGTGTACTGAGACCAGCGATGGACGATCCATACGATCAGATGCGAAGGAACAGATTGGTGGAGCCAAGATCAAGAGCACGGAGTATCTCGCCGCACAGACCATCGTCCCAACGAGATTCGCGAAGCCAGAGCGTATTGACGAGGAACGTCAAAGAACGAAAGGGTTCGATCGAGGGTACTACTTCGAGATCAGAATGGTTCGACAAGGAAGGTACGGTACATCCTCATCATTCTCATCATCATCATCACCATCATCAACAACAGCAACAGCAGCAACAACAACAGCAACAACAACTACAACAGTTACAACAACAGCAACACGAGGAACAGGGAAGTCGCAAGTTACGACAGAGCTTCGTTGGTACGTCGAACGATCATTGGTTGAAGGAGAATCAAACGGAGGATGTTCAAAGGAACGGTGTAATCGATCGGCCGAGTCAAAGATCGATTCCGCGTACATCGAAAAGATCGAACGGGATTGGAAGGAACAAGGACAATCAGGATTGTTCAGTTTCAACGAAGACGTCCACGTTGACGTCAACTGATACATTACCGACGACATTGACAAGAACTAAAACGTCCAACTCGAATGTTCAAGAAAATCATGGGGATTCGAGGAGAAGTATTCTCGAGTGCGACGTTAATCCTTATCTCCTATTGAAGAAACAAAAATACGAGGACGATTTAAGCGACGATCTATCGGACAACGCGTTGGAACAGGACGCGGACACGAGGACACCGTCGAATCTATTCGACCCGTCGAAAGTGAAATCGATCGAAAGGATACCAAACAGAGGAGCAGTGGCAGCTATTGGTGGTCAAAGAATTCGTGTATTCAACGAGCCCAGAGAGATATCCGACGATGATGAGAATACACCGGTCACGAGGATACCAATACCAAAGGTATCGCCTAAAAGACCACCGAGAAAATTGAAGGAAGCTAAGCAAACGCTAAAGAGCATTTTGAAGAGGGGTCGTGTAATCGAAAGTAAGAGAAAGAACGTTTTGTTCAAGGTCGATAACGTTATATTCGCACCTGAGAAACCGTCCGAGGCTACGCGACTATCATGGAGTAGAATAGGTAGATTCGCCAATTGTACGAAAGACACGCGGAAAGAGGAATCTGAGGAAGACGATGAAGACGAGGAAGATGATAGGCCAATTATAGTCGAGGAAGATGAAGAGGAGGAGGAGGAGGAGGAGGATGAAGAAGAGGATGAGGAAGAGGAGGAACCAATCGTACCTAGGGAACAACAAGAGAAACACAAATTCATAACCATACCCAACATCAGTGATCCAAAAGCTAACAGAAGCAAAAGCAAGGATACTAAGATTCTAAAGCAAGTGAAGAACGTTCCGACGAATACAAATTCTTCGAAGATCGACAATCTTGTTGTTGATAAATCGATCGATAACATCGAGGTACGTAAGAAGTGTTATCAAGAGATCGAACCGATCAGATCGAACGAGAACGTCATCTCTTCGTCCAACTACGAGAGATCTCATCAAGGTAAACAGGACACCAAGTGTAAAAAGATTGACAACGATCAGATCAAGTTAGAGGACGAAACGGAATTGGAGATCGAGATTGAAGAATTGAACGATAGGATTCCGTGTATCGCAGTTGACGAGAAGGATCTGATACTTAGGTCGGAAGGTAAGAGATTTTATTTGGTATATAATATGAAACAAAAAGTTTTTCCCAATGAATGTGATGTTAAAAATCATTTGCTCTTCCTTTCGAGAACTATTTGGGCCAAGTTGTTCTTTTTTTTATTTTTTATTTATTTATTTATTCAATTTTTTTTTTCAAGTCGTAAAACTATAAGATCCTCTAGGAACTTTTGATACACCCTGTATTTTTTGTTTATGTATGTGTACACACACACACACACACACACACACACAGAGACACACGCGCGATACATACTATTAATCGTCCTGATCAATGTAACACGTTAACGACTTAGACTTATCTGAAACAGCCTTGGACTTTAACAATAGTTATATCTCTCAAGGATAACGAGCACACGTTTATCGTTTCCTTGGCAACTTTCTTTCAAACTTCTCTAAGGTTTCTTATCACGAATCCATAAAGTCAATCGGATGGGCGAACCTGACTAGTCCTTGTTGTCTTTGCTTTTATTCTTTACTCGAATCTTTTAAGTACATTCCCTTCTTCCATTCTCTCGCAGTCGATCTTCTTATCTACTTTTACTCTCCTTTTTATGTGGTCAACGAAGAGAGATTGAATCCTTTTTTTTTTCTTCTTTTCTTCTTTTTTCTCCATTATTTTTTTCTATCGTACACGCGAGTAAAGTCATTGATTAAGATAAACAAGTATTTGTTATGTAAATTCTCACCATGTAGGAAGTATTTATTATTTTACAATTAAGACGAAATATTTCTAAACGTAGTTCTTGCTAACATAGTCAAACGATCTAAGAAACATAGACACTTATCGATTTAACCTTCAGCTCTATCGATCAATTATCCTTTTTTTAAAAGAATTTCCATGCTAATTTGTTTGTCTTTTTGTTCAGATTACACATATACAAGCTTAGGTTTTAATAACTCTAAGAATCAATTATAAAATCTAGAAGATCTCTAAGGAAAAATAGAGAGAGAGAGAGAGAGAGAGAGAGAGAGAGAGAGAGAGAGAGAGAGAGAGATTTTTCGAATTAATTAGAAACTTTTAGCCAGTCTAGAAACTTTTTTGATCACCCTCTCTATAATAAAACAAAATTGTTGGTTTTTTTAATACGATTATAAAAAGCAGGAGTGGCCAATATTCCGTTGAAAATTCCATTGGCATAGTTACTGTGTCCTTATAATGACAACTTTCTACGACAAGAGGAGAAAGGTTAACCGATCCTGCCGACCCTGAGCTTTATCCTCAGGCATATTCTACTTGTATCACAACCTAAAAGAGATTCGAGAGACTCGATTTTCAGAGTCGTTGAAAGTGGATAAGGTCAGGGTTGGCCAGTGTCGTGAGCCAACAAATATCAATCTGGATTACCGATTTTGGTCATACCAAGTAAAATAACTTTGTTCTTGATATCTCCAACTGGTTACTAATCTTTTTTCATCCTTCTTTTCTTCTTTTTCTACAAAGAAAGAAACCAAAGTGAATAAATTCTCGTTAATACAGTTTTTTCTTTTTATTTTCTCAATATCTTCCAAATGCAGTATTAATAATTATAGAATAATAAATAAATTAAGAAATTGATAAAATCAAGTTGTCATTATCGCGATGTTAAAGAAAACGATGAGGCCGATTGATCGGTCGAAAACTAAACGACAAATTTTTTCGATCATTTTTTAAATCAATCAACATTAAACACAGGATAACAAGTAAGTTGAATTATCTAATTGGTTGCAATTTTAAATATCGTTAAAATTATTCGTCGGAAAATGAAGCAATGAATCGATATTTGATAGGTCGGCTATATTTTATTTCTTATAAAGTCGATATTTATATTTCTTATAAAAAAAAATAAATAAGTAAATAAAAGAATAAATAAAAAAAAAAAAAAATACTCAATTTTGAGGTAGAAACGTTGAAATTCCATGGCGTGCGTGGCCGAAAGGATAGAAAGGAAAGAAGAAAAGATAAAAAAGGAAGAAAGAAAACCGGCGTGATTCGATTCGCGAAAGTGGACGCGTGGGAAAGATACGAAAGGGATCGGTACAATGTGAACAGCGGTCGTCCACCTTATATGGAAGGACGTGTACATATTTATCGTTGGGCACGTTCATCCTTCGTCCGTATCGTAAATGTCTTCGTGTCACGGGACCCCGAAGAGTAGGAGGAATAGTTACATACTAATTTCACCGCTGTATTCGGGCCCTACTCGATTCGATTCGATTCGATTCCATCCGAGTAGATTCGATTCGATTCGACTTGATTCGATTCGCAAAGAGAAGTCCTTCCGCATTTCTTACTTTTCCTTTTTATTTTTGTGTTTATCTTTGTTTAAAAAAAGCAAAACAAACAAAGCCAATTTTTTGTTCGATTTTACTTGGATTTCTATTCTCCCTTTTCTTCATTCTTTATCTTCCTATCTTCTTGTTTTATATATCTTTTATCTGTCCTTTCCTTTCTTTTCTCATTTTGAAATATCGAAGTATCGCCAAGACTTCGACATAAAGTAAACAAATAACCAAGAGAGTTTTCTTTTCGCGTGACGGGTAGAAGTGCGTCGTAATAAATTCGGACGAAGGGCGTCATAATGTTTGAAACGAGTTCCGACGATCGGTAGACGCTACCAAGTACCAGCCGCCATCTTGGTACCATCGTAAAAACTACCGGTATAATCGGGCCAGGCCTCACATACGCCGTACAATAAAATTAGATTTGAAACAAAGACACTATTTACTCTTGACTTCTCTCGAGCGAGTTCTCAAAAAAATAAAAAAAAAAAGAAAAAGAGAGAGAGAGAGAGAGAGAGAGTAACAATAACAATAAAATGGAAAAATGATGATGATATCATTATTATTATTTTATATGGGGTGGATCGAATCTATTTTTTAATTTTTTGTTTGTTTTCTTTTTCTTTCTACATTTCGTAAGAAAAAAGAAAAAAACGACGACATTATTATTTTCTTTTATTTTATAAGGAGTGGATTTTTTTTTTTTTTTTTTTTTTTTTTTTTTTTTTTTTTTTTTTTTTTTTTTTTTTTTTTCTTTAATTTTATTAAGATCTTAATCTTAAAATTTCTATCATTTTTTCTGCGATAATAAATATAACAAGAAACAAAAAAGATCTTACGAAATGTGTTCTTTGCTTGTTATAATCCACGTCGTCATCTTGATTTCTCACCTAATCTCGAAAATTGCTAAACAGATGTTAAAAGTAGACAAAATCGGTCTATGTATTAACTCTCCACAACTCTCTCTCTTTTTTCTTTTTTTTTTTTTTTTTTTTTTTTTTTAGTACTGTGCAAATTAGTTTTTGAAACATAATTTTGTTACACTATTATATATGTACTCTGTTAATATCGGTGACATAACAAAAGTGTATTCTCTCTTGCTCAACACTTGTTCGTTCGCTCGTTCGTTCGCTCGTTCGTTCAACCACCACTTTATTTCACCTATCCTTTCTCTAAGCTCTCATTATCATGTTCTAATTCAAACCGTTAAACACTTTAAACGCTAACTTTTCATTGACCTGAAATCTCGTTAAAATCCAATGGAAAATTTCTTTAACATTAATATATGGATACATGTATACATATACAATATACATATACATATACACTTTCTTACACTTATATATATATATATATATATATATATATATATACATATATATGTATATAAGTGCAGGAAAGAAAATGTTACGAAAAGGAACGAAATGACTTTTGCCTCATCGCCTGTTTCCTGTCTTAGAAAAGTATTAGATAATCTTTCTATAAAATAAATCTAAATAAAATTAAAATTACGATAAACGAATCTGATATTTCTTTTCTCTTCTTCTTTTCTTTTTTTTTTTTTTTATGGTTTATCCGGTCTTAGAAAAGTATTAGATAATCTTCCGTATGTCGTAAATGAACGTAAAGATAAAATCATCTGTTATAAACTAGTCTGATATAATTTTTTTTTTCTTTTTATATTTTTCTACTTTCTTAATTAACAAAAAATAAATCAACAGAAATTCTTTTCTTTACACGCTAATCTTTCGATTATTCCCGAAAATAGAAAAAAAGAAAGAAAGAAGAAAATGGAAAAGAATCTCCGAAAATTTGTTAATTATTCGTGAAATTACTAATTATTCGGCAATCGATTAGAGAATAAATCGACCGAGCTAGTGGAATCTTCGTTTTAAAAAGTAGATCAAATGTTGGAAAAACCATTGCAATTTTCCAACCAGTGAGATTTCATGCAATCCAACCACAACGAAAGATTCTCTTCGTCAGTGTGGATACTTTCACCGATCATTTGCACATACATACGTATATAGACACGAACGAACACATAATCGTTCACTCACTCATTCACTCAACACGCACGCACGTACATATACATATATGTATGTCGAGAGATCGAGAAGAAAAGGGATTGGCTTCGAGATAAGATCGATATTCGAACTCGAACGTATAACCTATATTTTCTCTCTCCCTCTCTCTCTCTCTCTTTCTTTTTTCTCTTTTGCCATTTTCTTTTTTTTTTTTTTCATTTCTCATTATCGCAAAGATCGCTTTCCTCTAATTATCTCATAACATGAGTGAATTTAATGTTGAATGGCTATTAAAGAGAATATATGATAGTATCGTTAAAATGTCCGACATATTTTTTAACTCTGTAATTTAATAAAAAAAAAAAAAATAATAATAATAATAATAATAATAATAAATGAAAATATTAAAAATTCCTAATGATCTTCTCGATATTCGTGGGGTGTATTTTTTAAAAAATTTATTTTGATCAACGCCGGTGAATCCCTTTTTTTTCTCTTTTTTTTTTCTCCTACAACTTCTCAGATTTCAACGTGCGGTTTTGTTTCCGTGACGAAAAAAAAGTGTTTGATATAACCGAAATATGAAGAATCGTGAGAATCTTGTTTTTTTTTTTTTTTCTTTTCTTTTTTCTTTTTTTTATACCACTTTCTTGTAATATGTGTGTTATGATCATTATCATAAAAAAAAAATGGACTAAGTGAGAAGTGTCTGAAAAATGATTCTTTTTATAAATTCGATGTTACAATTTATAATAACTGTAATAATAGTGTAATAATATAATATCATTTCAATATCTTGTTGCATTCGTGCCAATGATTATTAGAAAAATGATCTAAAAAGGTGGTCTAAAAAAATTTAATTCGTTACTTTTTTTCCTTTTTTCTTTTTGACTTAGCCCACTTTTATAATTTATAATCATAAGAATATATATATATATATATATATATATATATATATATATACATTTATTTATATCAATTGATTATCATAAATATGGCCTAACTGTTGAAGATCTTAAAAATTTGAATTCACTCAAGATGCAAAGAAAAAGTTTCCTAATTTTCATGATTAACCGAGATTGATAATGAAATTTCGAATAATTCATATTCTTTTTTTTTCTTCTTCTTTTCTCTTTTCAGAGAACTCGAGAAGATCTTTCCTGTCGCGTAGTCAAAGCGATCGATCGTTCAGCAAGCCGCAAGTTTCAGCAACAAACGTTTATTTCGCCGACACGATGCGCCTAAGTCTTGGCAAAAAAATCAAAGAATCCTCATCGGCATTAATAACCCTAACGAACGAATCGACGATGAAAAATACGATGTACGTCGATCATGATCTATCAAAGAAAATAGAAATTATTAATACGATTTCAGATTCAACAGTTCTTACTGATTCCAATTCTTCTGATACAATGAAAATAGAATCTCAACGAGATATTACAGAAGAATCAGGAATATCGGATAAAAATTTCGACATTATTGACAAAGAAATAGAACCAGCTGGATCATCGTTGATAAAAGATCAAGAAAATCTTGTACAGGAACATTTTCGTGGTATGAAACCAACCAGTTGGTCTCCACCACCTGGACGACAAAAGCATCGTTTTAAGATCAATGATACCGAAACGATTAACGAAGATTTCAGTTGTTCCGGATCGATACAAGATCACAGAAGATCGGTATCATCGGCATCTACTTTATCCTGGAACTCTAGTAGTTCACACGGATCATCGAAAATTGAAATAGGAGCGGCTTCGTCTAGCGAAAGTAACGTTTGTAAGATCACGGTTAGCCCACGAGCTTCGCCATTGGTTCATAGATTACAAATAGGACCTGGACTTCCAAAAACAGCTAAGAGAACGTCGATATTGATAAACGGTGATCAAAGTTCTGGTGTTGAATCTACACCTGATAACAAGGTCACTATCAGTGTCGGCGGTGAGGACAGTGTTTGCAATCCAACAGTGATATCAGTCAATTCCGAGATCGTTCCAAAGATTCAAAGTTCCGTTGAAAATCGTACCTTGGTTATATTAGATAATTATAAATCTAACATCGTTGTCGAATCGACTAACGATGATATTAGATCGAAACAAAGTAGAATCGAGTGTCAGAGAAACGAGGAACGTTCGAGGAACCTGGAAGACACATCATCATTGTCATCAAAGCAAGATAAGCCTGTCATCAATATCTTAGAAGATACAACAGTTAAATCAGAGAAGCAATCTAGAAACATTCCTGATACACCAATATCTATAAAATCTAATCAATTATCACGAGTGATTTGTTCGCAGGAGGAAACGAAGAATCAGAATGAACAAAAATTGAAAGAAACTGAAGAATCCATCTCCAAGTGGTCTGACCTTTCAAAGGAGGTCATGATCTCTAAACTGTTGGAAGGATCATTGAGGAAAGCTCGTGAAAATGGCGAGATATTGGATCATGACAGTGGCGAAGCAATCCTCAAGATTTTAAAACAGAGCTTGTTGAAAAGCAAAGAATACGAAAGTTCGGAATCCACTTTAGAGGCCAATTACTCTAGATCCTCTAGCTTGAACTCTGACACCGATTTCGTTTCTACTAATCTTTTTCTCGAAGAAAATCCGTACGAAGTAATAAAGGAACCAATTTACGAAGAGATCCCTGACGAGCCACCACCTTTACCATTGAGCCCACCACCTTCCGAAGATTTTCTTAAAGATAGAATCTATTTTACCGACGTTGATTATTACAAAAAGGTTGGACCTGGCGAATACATGGGTTCCTATCTGTCGGAGGAAGTTTTCAAAAAAACAAACTCGGACGATCTAGCTGAATCCTATCTATCAAAGAGTCCTGAGGATTTCTTTAAAAAAATATCACTTTCGCCTGACGAAGAAAACATTTCGACAAAATTCGAATTACTTAATTTTCTGATGGATTCGAAGGATCGTACTACAACTGCCGATGAGGAAGACGAGGAGGATGATGACGAGGAGGAGGATACCGAAGGTGACCTTGAGGCACTCTATGAACAAAAGGAGACCAGTTTAGGCGATCTCAGTTCTAAGAGTTCACAAATTTCGAATGTTTCTGACAGCAGCGAGGAATGTAATATTATCTTGACTAGTTTGCCGGAAACATTGAAGGTAAATGTAGAATTTTTTCCTTTCTTATTATATATATACGGAATGGACGAGAAAATTTTATTGAAAGTGACTGAAAAAATCTTTCTCGATACTTTTTTAAGCTAAAATTCTGATACAAGATTAGAAACTTTTGTCTCATCCTGTAGTTTACGTTGTATATTATATTCGGTGTTGCTATATCAATTAATATAAATTTTTTAATCTTATATTATTGTTTTCTAAATTTTGATAATACTGAAAGTTGAAATTAATTCATAAAATTTTACAAAATAATAATAATAACAACAATAATAATAATAATAATAATAAGAAGAAGAAGAAGAATATAAAATTTGTATATAAAATAAATTCATAATAAATTTGAGCAATCGATAATAAATATTATCTGATATAAATAATAAAATGAATTAATAATAATAATTTTATTTGCGTTGACATAACTATACTTACTAATTTATATTATAGTCAAGAACGGTGGACATCGAAAGGACTGATAGCGGTGTTGGGTCAGAAAGTAGTCAAGCTAGTAGTAGTCGAGGTGTGGCAAGAAGATGGAGAAGCGGGAACGTTTCGTCCGGACCAGGAAGTCTACTTAGCGGAATACCGCAAGTGATTTCCGGTGATACGAAACTCTGTGAGGATTGCGAACAACGTTTGGATCCTTTGATAACGGACAGGTAAAAGACCAGATGTTATCATACTTCTCAACAATCTCAACGAGAAAATTCAAGTCCAAGAATTTCTTTTTACATCTCAAGATTAGATTATTATCATGTTAATTTCGTTTAGTAGATTTTCTAAGTGAAATTACAACAAATAATCATTTAACACTTAGAAGGAGTTATTTGTTAATTTTATTTCGTTATTGTTAAGTAACTAATTAGCACGTTGTTAGCTCTGGCAAGGTGTTACATTTTCATTTGGTAAAAAATGTTGGAAAATTTCTTTTTCTCGGGTCTTGTTATTTCCTTCGTTAGAGAGATTAAATTAGATGACATGATGGATGTAATACGCAGGAACTAACGATCAGATCGTATTTGAACATTTTAAAGTGTCGATACTCTTTTTGCTAATGTTTGCAAGTCAGGTCACATGACAAACTGCTTTCTCCTCTTATTTGTCATTCCTTTTATCCGTAAAGAGCGAAAGTGTCCTTATCGAGCAGCATAATCCATCGATAAATGGTGCAAATGATCAAGCGAAAGTGATTTTAATTTTGAATGTCACACACAAACATACACTCTCTCTCTCTCTCTCTCTCTCTCTCTCTCTCTCTTTGTTACATAATTGAAAAATTGACATTTTCAAGAAAGGAAGTCATGATTAACTGATTTGTTTATTTTTTTTTTTCAGTGGAGTCGTTTATGCACCCTTTGTATGCCGGAAATGTTCTAAGAAGAGAGCTGAACGGAAGGAAATCATTACAGAGATTGTCGAGACCGAACAAAAATATGGCAGGGATCTACAGATTATTCTTGAGGAATTTCATCGTCCAATGTTGAATGCAGGCCTTCTAACATCTGAACAATTGTCAGCTATCTTTCTTAATGTCGAAGAATTATTAGAACATAATCTTGTTCTTGCTGAAAAATTAAAGGATGCTGTAGAATTTGCTCAGGTGATTTTTATTAAAAAAAAAAAAAAAAAAAAAAAAAAAATCGATCAAATGTGTTCCATATAAATTTAATACGTTATTTAATTTTATTGCATATTTTTTTCTTTTTTTCTTTTATTTCTTTTTTTGTTTTTAATATTAAAATGATTGATATATTGATACTTTGTATACGTTTGAAAAAAAATAAATTAAGTTTACAATTTTTTTTTTTTTTTTTTAATCAATTTGTTCATAAAAAATAAACTTGCTATTCTCTTTTATTTTATCAAAGTATCAACAATTTACTAATAACATTTTTTGCTAAATATAGGAATCAGGCGATGAAGATCTTTTAACAGTAGATGTTGGTAAAATATTTTTGGAATCAGAAAGGATGCTTCATGCTTTTGAAAATTATTGCACTCGACAAGGCAGTGCAAGTTTGCTTTTACAAAATTTAGAAAAGGAAAAAGAGCTGCTTCGTATTTTTCTGAGGGTCTCCCAAATGGAGAACACTGTTCTACGTAGGATGAATCTTAATTCTTTTCTAATGGTACAGTATTTTTTTTTTTTTTTTTTTTTATCATTATTATAATTGAATTGTCAATTTTATGAAAAATTATTTTTAGGTTCCAGTTCAGAGAGTAACTAAATATCCACTTTTATTGGCACGATTGTTAAAAGCTACGCCATCAGTCCGACCAGATATTCAAGAAGCAAAAAAGAGACTCAAACAAGCTCAAACTAATATAGAATTGCATTTAGAACATATGAATGCTGTAAGTAATAATAATATGTTAAAATTAGAATTATCAAAGTAATTTAAATAATTGGTTTCTTTCTTTTTATATATATATATATATATATATATATATATATATATAATTATTATAATACATCGAAAATTATCATAACGTTAACCTTATAAATAAATAAACTATTCAGGAAGCCAAGGACGTTACATCTACAAAATTATGGAGAAGAATTTCAATTATACAAAATGGTAGACGATCAACCGGCGAGCAAGATATGGTGAACATCAAATTGAGAAAGGTAATAAAAAAGAATATAATTAAATTTTAATAAAATCTAATAAGAGAAAATTCAAACATACGTATTATCAAAATTATTAATCCGAATAAATAAAAAAGTTGCTCATATTGATATAGATGGCTGTCGAAATTTTGGAATGGGCGCATGAAGAAGCAAGATTTGTTTTGGAAGGTCGTCTTTTGGTTGCTCAACCAACAGATAATAATTGGAGACGAGGTAGAACTGTCAAGCTATCTCCTGTTACTGCCATGCTTGTCACAAATGGCAAGGTAAATTTAAAAAAACAAAATAATAATAATAAAAATAAAAATAAGAAAAAAACTTGATAAATTCTACATAATAGAAAGATTCTTTAAATTATTATCTAACTAGAAAATAATTCTTTTAGCCAACCGCTGAATATTTGGAATTCAACGATGATTCTCTTTTTCCAAGACACATAGGTATCAAGGACGCAACATTACTTTTGGTGAAAGAAAAAATTGGTCGTTATTCTTTACTACGTGTAAGTAGATGAAACTACTTAGATAAATGAATGATCAAAATCGTTAATTAATAATTCTAATCACTTGCTACACCATACTTGTAGGAACCCTTGTACCTCGATAAATGTATAGTATGTTGTGAAACTAATCTTGAGGATTACTTTGAGATACAAGAGTTATCTTCCAAGGAAACGTTTATATTCAAGGTAATAATAATCGCATAATTTGTCCATTTTTCTATACTATAATTTTGTTTTTCCCTTAATTATACCATTATAATAATAATTATATATTTTTGTGTAGGCCGAAGATGGTGCCAGAACAAAGAGATGGTGTAGAACATTGCAAGCTCATGCACAATCTCTTGGTGCTTGGCGCAAACGTCGTGGAGCTTTACCTAATATCATGATATGTGGTATGGCTAGAAATTAAAAGAACAATTAAATCTCAAACGATTAAACAATGTGGAAGAATATGAATATGAAGAATTGAAATTACCAAACTAATTACATATTATTTGCAAACTCTGTTTTGCAAGATTTTTCTGCGAGAAAAGAAGAGAAGAAAAAAAAAAAAAAGGAAAAAAGAAAAAAAAACAAGGAATAGTTCTTCAAGTAAAAATTATAAATTTACTAATAGGAAAATTCGTGTTATGATGATTTCCACTGCACTTCGATATATTGTCGAAGAGCATTCAGAAAGTCTTTGGAATTTTTGATTTAGTCGATATTGTCGACTAAATCAATTATCGTTTCGTTTTCTTCGTGTATACAGTTCGTTGCAGAAACTCTAGTTTCCTACGTAACTGTAATTATAATAGGACGCAACGATTTTCTTTATCGATTCCTAACTAATATATAATCATAACTATATAATACATATAATATATGTTTTTTTTATTTATCTTATCCGTATCTAGAGAATACGTGTGAGATAACACGTATATAGGCGCACATATATATATGTATGTATATATATATATATGTGTGTGTAAAATTATTTAATATTGATAATTATTATTATTTTTATTATTATGATGATAATATATATATATATATACGTATATATTCTTATAATTCAAAAGAAATGAAGAGTAGCTGTGATATCAACCGGTGTATTGGGTATTATCGTTTCGTTATTAATTTCGGGAACCACGGTACAAAAATCAATTGCATCCTTCATAATTACATTTATCAACATTCTTCAATATCTGGCAATATATGAATTTTGAGGTAATAGGGTTTTGCAAAGTTTTGAATGAGAACGTATGAGAGTTGATTTAATGTGTTTCTGAGAAAAAGAGTATCGTTAAGTGTCTCTTATGTTTTTTCTATTTTTTTTTCTCTTTTTTTTTTTTTTTTAGGTTTAAATAGAATGCATTTCTCTCGAAAAGTTGAATGATACTTAACAGTATTTTACTATGGCTAACACATCATTAATGAAATACAAATTGTACATTGTACTATAGTTTTATTTAAACGCTAAGCCATACTCATGTATATAAGTGTATATTTATACACGTACGCTCTTTTAATTGAAATTATAAAACGATTGTAATAAACTACATCTTGCGACTAAATAAAATAAAACAATGGTAAAATATACGAATCCTTTTTTCTAATCCAATTATACTTCATATACAAGTTGTGCTTGTCATTCTATAATTTCATCGACAGAAATTAATTGGGTATATTTTTTGTTAATTATTCGATGCGATGCACGATGATCATACATGCTTATCTCAGGATGTTTTTCTATCACATATTTATAAGCGGTTGTTATTTTATCAATATCCTCGACAGTAAGATGTGTCGATTTTAACGTTGGATCTAGATCACTTAATTTATATACCAAATTAGAAAATTCCTGTCTACAATATTCTGGAAAAAGTTTTCTGCAAGGAAAGCAATCAATAGTTTTATGATTTCGTTGGAATCAATTTGAATATTAATAGAGTATAGAAAAATATATTGGACTTACCCGACACATTTAATGCTGTATTTTTGTCGAGAATTAAAAATGTGTCTTGTAACTTTCTCAAAAATATCGAATTCATGCTTCGTACGTGGTTGTTCCAATGGTACAAAGGCTACAACTCCTACGTCTACATCCGGTTTTGGGAGGAAAGCTTTTCCTTCAGACATAAGTAAAAAAGGTGAAATTAATCTACTCGCAATTGGATAAAAAATAAGAACCTCGAAGTACTATGTTATAATTAATTACCTGGAATAATAGTACAGAGAAAAGGTTGAGTCCATGCTTGTGCCATCACCGACAATCTACATCGTTGTTTATCAAACGGTTCAGCTACCAAACGTTCTGCTACTTCTTTTTGAAACGTTAATAACATTTTTACTCTACCATATGTCCACGCACCACTATGTTCCGATATTTTTTTAAGCCATTCAATTATTAAAATAGTCGAAACATTAAATGGTAAATTACCAATTAAATGAATATTTGGAACTTGATCTAACCATTCCTTTTTCTCTTCCATAGGAAATATATTATTCATATTTAAATTTCTGATATCGTCGTATATAATATCCATTTCACCGTGTACACAATTGAAAGAATCCGCTAGCATATCTAATGTAGGTTTAAATCTTCTATCTTTTTCCACAACTATTAACTTTTTAGGACCTTTCCTTATTATAGATCTTGTCAGTCCACCTGGACCAGGTCCTACTTCAACTACATGACTTCCATTAAGATTTCCAGCTTTCTTGATAATTTTATCAATAAGCCTTTCGTCCAATAAAAAGTTTTGCGACAAATGCTTCAAGGCGGATAATTTATACAACTTTATGATATCTTTAATAGTTGGAAGAGGAGGTAGTCTTATATTCAACATTTTTTTATATAACACTTTTAATCCTTTTTTTATAAGACCCTTTGTAGATAGTCAAATGTGACGTACGTAATTCAAATTTTATTATGAAATTAAAACAATTATATTATGAAATCAAGGCTGCTATATGCGTATAAATATACATATATATTGATCAAGTCGAAAGATTTTATATATAATTTATACGTTGGTTTGAGGTGGTATGATTATTTTCTCGGGCTCATTAAAATCATCTAAGAACTTTTCTTGTTTCACCGTGTATATTGTATAGAAATAAATTGACAAAACTGTAACTCCTAATATACTACCAAGTATTCGATTCGACCGTCGAAGTTTCATCAACTGTTTCACTCGCTCCGAGTTCTGTTTCTCCACCTCATTCATTAAGGAAATATGAATATTTTTGATTTTAGCTCTATCTTTCTTCAAATCAACTTTAGGCATCCATTCCTTATCCATGATTCGATCAGCTTAGAATAGAATATTTATTATACATTTTCAAATGCAATATTTTACTGTGTGCTGCATTATCAAATTTACATATAAATCAAACTTATTCTTTCCGTCAAATTAAATAAACGCTATTTACATATTACAATAAATGTAAATTTTTCATTAAGAATCGTAATAATCGATAATTAAAACAATTAGAATAATAAAGTCAAGTAAAATTTGTTATACATGAAAAAGAGGTTAGTTCGTTATACTAAATTGTAAAAACTTACGAAAGATGATTACATCAAAGTTTTCCTTCGAAAAATACAATCGTAATATTTTATCTTAATATATTAATATACACTTTCAATTATATTCTCGATCTTAAAAGTACTCCTACAAAATTCCAAATTGATAACGAGCCGACGAAAATATTCTTTCTATCTTATACATGTGTTTTACAAAGTATATAAGAACAGTTCTAAAAATGACCGATGTTTACTACATTGATAATACGTACAATATTACCCATCCATCCTACATACACGAATAATACCAACGCTCGATAAACTTCTATTTTGTTACGATATTTTCGATCGGCAATATAGATTCCTAACATATAAATATATCTACTATAAATTCTTATTTTATCAGATAACACTATACGATGCATTTACTCTCTTTGAATTAAAAGGAATCGTTTCATAGAAAATATTCCGATATTCCATATAAAAAAATTCTCATATTTCGTTATACTCGCAAGCTTCAATACTATACTCGCAAGCTTTAATAAATGCTTTGACGTTATCGATTGAATATTCACTGCATAGATATTTCATGCACGTACACATATACATACATACATACATACATAAATATTGCTTGCATATTTTACGAGTATACCAGATGTTTCTCGATGCTGCTGGAATTTTCATAGAGCGATTAAGCGAGCGAGCGAGAGAGAGAGAGAGAGAGAGAGAGAGAGAGAGAGAGAGAGAGAGAGAGAGAGAGAGAATAAAACTTGTCTACTAACCTTCTTTTAATCGAATACCAACGTTTTAAAATAGAAACAGAATTACGAGCTAAGAAAAACGATAAAAAGGATGAATGAAAAAAAAAAAAAGAATCTATATAACAAGAGTCGATCATCTCTGGTTGAAATTGAAATTATTAAAAGGTATTTAACTCACGTCAACTATTGTTACAGTGAACCAGAATAACGACGTACGAGGTGAGCCAAAATTTTCAGATAATTTAAAAAAATCGATAACCTATTACTCTTTTTCGATAATTTTTAGGTTAATTTAAAATTTAATTTCTTTTTTCTTTTTTCTTTTTTTAATCCAAACTATTACGAGCTTAAGAACTTTTGGTCCATCCTGTACATGCATACAATCATGTGAAAAGGAAGTCGATTTGTACAGGTTCGTTGTTGGCTTCGAATGACGTCAATTTTGAAACTACGCAAACAGCACTGAAATAAGTCCTCTGAGTGAACACACCCTTATATTTATAGTATGATTTACGCAGCGTTTTACCCTCCCTATCTTTCT
>NC_057690.1:3766919-3768897 GCF_014466175.1 Vespula pensylvanica | reverse complement strand
TCTCTGCGTAGGTCGACATAAAGTCTAAAGGGCATGCAATTATATAGGTATTCATTCAAACTTACAATCCCATCTCTTGCTGAATAGACTGTAGCCTGTCAACGAAGTTTTCCTAAGCTTCTACTGACCATGCTGTTAACGACGACGATGATGATGAGGGTGATATAAAAGATTAGCACTTTTGGAAAACGTAAATTGTGGATTTTGTTCGTAAATAAAATGATGGCGATTTTGTCGTCATGTTCATCATCGTCTTCGTTGCTTTCGTAAATCTGCTCTTTCTCTCTCTATCTATTTATCTCTGTATATCAAACTATAACAATACGTTAACGTACATGAAACTAACTTAACTGATTCCGATTTGATTAGGTTAACTACGGTTTCGAGGACGTTGAACCATTTTACTTCTAACCTAGAATTCTCATAGTTATGAAATTTCTACGTAAATGCATCGCGATTACAGCCTGATATCTCTGAATTATTATTTGTTATATTATATAAGTTTCGTAAGGATCGAGATAATTAGGTTAGAATTTCTTCTAATGAGGAAATACGAACTGAACCTTAACGAGAGGAACTACAGATTCCTACTGTCATTTATTTACGTGTATATATATATATACATATAGTACACTCGTTCGTGTATCTTCGTGTTCTTACGTAAAATTTCGTAACTATTCTCTCACGTGATCGACTCTTAGAAAAATGACGAAGAGAAGGAAAAGGACGATCTTTCTTAAAAGTTTCTTTCAAGTTTCTGAATACATCGTAATTCTAACGAGATATTCACTCGTTATTTCTTACGTTACGATCAACAAAAATAAAGATAAGTTAATATCGTTTCTAAGAGCGAGAAATATTCGACTGAAAACGTCGACATTTGATCATCGTATTATTCGCGTTTATGTGTATGTTTATATACGTATCTAATTTGTAGAAATTTGATCGTGCCTCTTCGTGTCCTTACGTAAAATTTCGTAAATTTTGTTCACACAGGTAATCGCCTTCAGACAAGATGACGCAGCATACGAGAATGATGCTCGACGATCTTTCCGAAAGCTTTGTTCGAAAGTTCTTAGTACATCGTGATTTCAAGGATATTTTTGTTGACGATTTCTTACGTTTTACGAGATTCAAGGATAAAGCTAAATAGACACCGTATACGCATATGTTTATATACGTATCTAATTCGTAGAAATTTAATCGTGCCTCTTCGTGCCCTTCCGTACAATTTCGTAAATTCTGCTCACACAGATGATCGCCTTCAGGACGAGATGATGCAGCATACAAGGATGATACTCGACGATCTTCTGTCCAAATTTCTTAATACATCGCGATTCCAAGGATATTCTTGCTGAGGATTTCTTACGTTTCAAGTCAACAAGGTCAAAGGTAAGTAGATATCGTTTCTAATAGCGAGAAAATTCGATCGAGAATATCGACGTTTAATCGTCGTACATTATTCGCGTATACGTATAGGTTGTGTATATATCTAATTCGTAGAAATTTGTTCGTACACCTTCGTGTCCTTACGTAAGATTTCGTAAAATTTCATTGTCACGTGATCGACTAGTTAAAAGATGGCGAATATGCGAAAGAACGTTCGAAGATCCTTCTTGGCGTTTTTCCGAATTTCTACATACATCGTCCTTCCTGCTTGGGATACCTCACGCTACGAGTCTACAAGGATAAAGGCAAATAGATATCGTTACTAGTAGCGAAAAAGTTCGATTGAATACGTCGATTTTTAATCATCGTACATCATTTGCGTATACGTATGTGTTTATATACGTATGTAATTCGTAGAAATTTGATCGTGCCTCTTCGTGCCCTTCCGTACAATTTCGTAAATTCTGCTCACACAGATGATCGCCTTCAGGACGAGATGATGCAGCATACGAGGATGATACTCGACGATCTTCCTTCCAAATTTCTTCATACATCGCGATTCCAAGGATATTCTTGCTGAGGATTTCTT
>NC_057690.1:3749015-3766819 GCF_014466175.1 Vespula pensylvanica | reverse complement strand
GAGCGGAAACATCGACATTTAACCATCGTACATTATTTGCGTATACGTATATATGTCATGTACATATCTAATTCGTAGAAATTCGTTCGTACATCTTCGTGTCCTTACGTAAAATTTCGTAAACTGCTCGCACAAATGATTACCGTATCGAGAGAAAATGGCGAAGATACACGAAAGAACGTTCGACAATCATTCTTAAAGCTTCCTTCGAAATCGTAAAAGTACCCGACGGATTTCATAGGACTCGAGACGATATTTTTTATTTATGAGGACCGTTAAGGTACGTGGTAGTAGGGTAAAGCCTCAAGCAATATCTATGATAATGCTTGATCGTCGTGTGACACGCGTTTTTACTCTAAAGTGCGCATAAACCATAATAAGTAAGTACATACATATATCGTTAAGCGATGTATTCTTTGTTGTCTCGATGATGAAAGAATCGTGGGGCAAAGTGTATGTATAAGAAAAATGGAAGAGAAAAAGAGAGAGTGAGAGGTAAAGAAACCTTTTGGAATGCTCGGCTTCTGATAATGTCGACCACGAAAAGAATAAAGTTTTCCTATATGGAAAGAGTGAAAAGAAAAAGAGAGAGGAGAAAGAGAGAAAAAAGAAATTACAAAACGTTTATCTTTAGTTTTCTCCTTTTTTATTGTCGACACATTATCGACAGAACTATCACATAATTCTTATCTTTTTCGATGTTACAATTTTCAAAGCTTTCTCTCTCTCTCTCTCTCTCTCTCTCTCTCTATTACTGTTTTTATCTCTCTCACTCTTTTTCTTTCTTTTCCTTCCTCTCTCGATCGTTTGTTGATAAAAAAAAAAAAAAAGAAAAAAAAAAAGAAAACAAAGTAGAACGAAACGAAACGAAACGAAAAAGAAGAAAATTGAGAAAAAAATATCGTCGTTTTATTTACGAAGCCATTGCAAATATCGTGTTCCTTTGTTTCGAAACGAAACGTGGACGATCGTTTATCAAAGACGATGCGCGTGATATGAGGTTAGGTTCGCAATCCTGAATCAAATAAGTAAAATACGAAAATACGAATATTTCTTTTCTTCTTGACACTTATTCCTATTTCAAAAGGAAATCTCTTTTCGTGTAAGGACATGATACGCTAAACAGACCGATCGTATATTGGTACTAAATTATTTGAAATAAAATGGAATCTCTGTTTTGTTTCAAGATATATATATATATATATATATATATATATATATATATATATATATATATAAAGAAAGAGAGATTTAATGGCTTTTAATCTCGTTAGAAAGTTTGAGGAAGATACTTATTTCCTTTAGATACGTTTAACCTTTATCCCTCTTTCTCTATTTGTCTTTCTATTTCTTTTTCTCACACTAATGTTATTTCTTTCTTTATTCTTTCTTTCTTTCTTTCTTCCTTTTTTTTTTTTATTTTGTACCCGTTAGTTTTTTATTTTTAATTAGACAAGAAAGTTTAAGTCGAAAATTAAGTGTCATCGAAAGAAAAGGACAAAAGAGTTCTTATAACGAGTTAGCGCTTTCATTCCGTTTTTTATTTTACCTTCAATATTTATTTCTAATTAAACAATGAAGTTTAAGTTGGAAATTAATTATCATCGAAAGACGATAACAAAAGAAAGATTTGTGATAACGAATCTTTCTTTTTAAATTCTTTTTTTTTTTCATTTCCTTTTATTTTATTTTATTTTATTTGTTTTTTTTTTGGTATTTTGTACAGAAGAGTCAACAATCGTGAGGATAAAAATTCTGTTGAAATATCGAAAAGGAACGTCGATAAGTTTACGTAGATTATTATTATTATTATTATTATTATTATTATTATTATTATTCCTATTATTTTTATTACATCAATCCGAAATAGAAAACGTTGGGAGCGATTCGTGCGAGTAATACGTCGCAATCGTTAGAAAACGTGCTCGATGAATTATTAATAAACTGCAACGGTACTCTCTCATGCATAAGGTAATTTAGAGCTTTATAAAAAGCCTTTACGGTTTTTTCGATCTTCAGAAAACATGATAATGGCCGAAAAGAGTCGTTGAAGTAAAAAGAAAAAAAGTATTTCTTCAAATACTTTCTTCTCGTTCTTTTTTTTTTTTTTTCTTTTTTCTTTGCTTCGGATGCCATTTTGTTACCTTTAAGTGTTTCTCAAATTCATTAAAGTTTATCGTATTAATTAATATTTAATTAATATTAATAGTCGATTATATAAAAATAATAACGAACGAAATATCGGATCTGTTTCTTCTCTAACGAAATAAAAAACTATAAATTGTATGTATTATTCCCGTTTATTAAAAATGAAAAGATTATGTATTGTATGGAATGAATATTGATATTGAAAAATATCGTAACAAGTAGCTTGTTAATTATATATTTCTTTTGTGTTTAGAGATTAACTTCACTCTGCCTTTCAACAACGATCACGTGGGACTTGAATATATTTCTTGGAGTAGGAGAACCCCGTTAACGAGCGTAATCCGTTCTTTGACGTGAGCAACGAACGGGTACGATGACGCAGTTACGATCGATTTTGCGATTCGAAAGCTTTCAAACTGGTCCTGAAAAAAAATACTGATTTATGTCAGCCGAATAGAGTCAAGAAAAACTATCCATCGATGGATGAAGAGTTATTAATTATTGATTGTAAGTAATTTTTTTTATTCTTTTTTATTTATTTATTTATTTATTTTTTTTTTTTTAGTAATTTTTATTTCTTTTTGTTTCCATCACATTGTCAATAATGTCAATATTTTTTCTCGTCGTATCAAATTTTTTTTTTTTGGTATATCAAGAATTATTAATGTCTCTTTTCTTTTTTTTCTTTCTTTTTTTTTTTTGTAGGAGTAATTCCTTGAGAAAAATGATTTATCTTTTTTGTATTAGTATGTAAAGTATTATTATTGTTGTTGTTGTTGTTGTTGTTGTTGTTGTTGTTGTTGTAGTAGTAGTAGTAATTCATTTTTAAAATGTATATATATTTTTTTTATGTCGCATCATTTCGTCAATAATGTCAATCTTTTTTATCACAACGTATCCAGATACAATTGATTATATTTCTACCAAAAGATGTATTTTCATTTTCTCATTCTTCATTTCTATTTCGTAGAAATATTCTATTAAGAAAATTCAATTTTTTGTTTAACATTACAACATCGAGCGACGCAGATAAAATTTTCTTCTATCCACAAAATTGTATTTCTTACAAAATAATCGATTAATAATAGTAAACTTTATAAACATATTTTTCTTTAGATCCATCGAAATTGATGATTAACAAACAATAGTGTTATTTCGGTCGAAAAAAGAGAAGAAATTTTGTTCGTTAATTAATTAATTAATTTTATCGCCGTAGAGATAATCCTATTGTTGTTATAGTTGCCACATAAAAAGAGAGAGAGAGAGAAAGAGATAGAAATAGTAGAAAAAAGTCTCGATTTCTCTCATTTTTTTTTTTTGCAAAAATTTGTACAAATAAAAATAAACAAAGAAAAAAAATACAAAAAAAAAAAAGAACGAACAATCAGCTTTCAGAGATTTTCCGGGCAAAGATCGAAGAGAAGAAGGACGGAAGGATATCTGGTATCTGGTAATACGAGGTTACCATTCGCAGCTTAAAGCGTTGGGCACGAAAACGCTTCTGTGCAATCACGTAGTGTTACTTCAATTTCCTTGATAATCCTGCTACGTAACTGGCGCGTATTAAGCTTAACACACATATACACGTATATACAAGAATACTATGCATCTCGTATATCGTTCGATGTGAACTTACATTCCCTGATACATCACGAATCCACCATTTACTATACAACGCAAATTCCTACCTTATATGTCTTATGAATATGCACGCACACTCGCGAGCAGACACACATACACATAATAAAATGTTGAATCATACTAGACAGAAGTATTTGTAAAAATTGATATCAAACGACATATGTCATAGATATATCTGTGAAATTAGTTGATGTCGAGTTGAACTAGATATAAAAGTGATAATACATAGGTGTGATAAAAAATTGACATCGAGTCAGACTCTACATAGAAGTTTATATATGTATGTATGTATGTATGTATGTATATATATATATATATATATATATATATATATACACACAAAATATAAATAAATCTAGTCACTCTCAACGTACGAATTCAAAAGATTAACAAATATCACGTTTTTAATTTCTTCTTATGACATTAATATACGTGTATGTTTTTTGTGTGTGGCTATAAAAGTATTTTATTTACTAATTAGAAGTATAATATATTTATACATATTATATATATATATATATATATATATATATATATATATCGTTCTCTTTCTCTCCTTCTCTTTTTGATTAATATAGTAGAAGTATATTATAATTGTGCTAATTATACGAACACATTATAATTATATTATAATAATCTAAATATGATTTATGTTGAAAGATCATGAAAAATTTCGCGTACGAAGCAAAATAATTATTTCTTTTTCAGCAATAAAGTGAAATCAAATTGAAAAGATATAAATAGTATAAATATGACATAATTATGTAATTGGAAAAGTTACATATCGTTGGTAGAAAGTTAGTTAATTGGTAGTAAAGAGAAAGTTTTAATGCGATTACGTTATTAAACGAAAAAATTTTAGTAGAATTATCAAAAGAACGAAAACGAAATATAAATGAGAAGAATGGTTATGCTCCAACGAGTAACAAAATAATTATTTTCTGGAAATGTATAGTCTATATGTGAACAGAGAAAGAGAAAGAGAAAGAGAGATAGATAGACAGACAGACAGACAGACAGACAGACAGACAGACAGACAGACAGACAGAGTGACAGAGGTGTCCTTCATTTTATGAAACACATCTCTTATAACCAGCTACGTCGCACAATGCATAATTCACACGTGGTTAAAGAAGGTTCATTATGATGTCGAGCTAGCTAGCTAGCTAGCTGGCCTCTGATATATATATATATAGAGAGAGAGAGAGAGAAAGAGAGTGAGGGAGAAAGGGAGAGAGAGAGAGAGAGAGAGAGAGAGAGAGAGAGAGAGAGAGAGAGAGAGAGAGAGAGAGAGAGAGAGAGAGAGAGAGAGAGAGAGAGAGAGAGAGAAAGAGAAAGAGAAAGAGCGAGCTTTAAATGAACGCAGCCATGAGCGATGTCGTTCGTTCATAAACTTCAAAGTATAACGCGATTCCGAGAGCTTGCCACAGCGTACTATACAGTTCCACATGTGGTTCATCCAATTTATCGTGAATTAAATATTTTCCTAACGAGACTAGAGAGTTCTCTCTCTTCTTGTCTCTCTATCTATCTATCTATCTATCTATCTATCTATTTATCTATCTATCTATCTATTTACCTATCTATCTTTCTTTTTCTCTCTTTTACATGTATATATATACGTACATGTATAAGTGTACCAACTAAGCTTTAGGATTAGCTCAGGATTAGAAATACATATTCCATTGATTTTAAAGTATATACTATTATTTTGTAAGAAGTTAGTTATTGTTTGGTCGAAAACAACTTGCAATTTGAATTATTTAGGAAAATATTGAAGCATGTGTTTCTTTGTATTTTATATATATTTTATATAGGTTAATAGAGACATTAATAGCAACAAATTGAAATATGTGATTTGATATTTAAGGAATATATGTGAGTGTGTATTAATTATTCATTTTTTATATCTTTTTTCTTTTTTCTTTTTTTTTTTTCAGGTATTTACAAAATGGATACAAGCCAATTAAAAAATCATGTCATCTTCAAGATGGATATATCTGCAAGAGAGAAACAATTTAGGTATATATTTATACATCATACATGCATTATACATGATATATGATATATATATATATATATATATATACACACACATATACAAACATACATACATATATACACATTATTGATATAATGTATTAAACAATAATGAATCACCAGACTGATGAAACTATTATTATTATAACAAATATTTTTTATATAGTTTCAAGTATATATAATATATAATATCATATGCAAAAAAGGAAGAAACATTCTAGAGGATGTTTCAAAAGTCACTGTTAATGATACGTGCGTGCGAAATAGAAAATTTATATATCTATGAATTACATCAAATTTATCAATTATCAATTGACCTTTTTTTTTTTTTTTTCTTTTCTTTTTTCTTCAAATATACAAATCTGTATAAGAATATCTTCGACTCGACGTAGCATTAAACAGAAAGATAGAAAAAAGAGAAAATAAAAAAAAAAAATACAATGCGTCAGGTATAATAAATTTTGAGAGAGCCTGTATTATAATCGGATTCGTTTTAAGCAAGCTCGTTCGATCATGAAGCTTTTTACCGATTATGAAACTTTCTGATTGACCTTCGATGTTCCTTTATAAAAAGAACTTTGTGATATTTCAGAAAAAACGACCAGTATTGTTCCTTGATACTTTAAGATTGACTAATCTTTGACGGAGATCGAAGAAATCTTTTTAAAAAGAAAATAAAAAAATAGAGAAGAAACTAAAGGGCATGTTTACCAAGGTGAGTTGAACTCTCTGGAAAAGTTAGAGTGGAGGCGTTCATGAGAATCGAATATAATTTTGAAGTTTATTACGGCTAAATGGAGAACAATTATCAGCGTTAGAAATGTTTTCGACGTTATTTTACTATAAGCGAAGTCAACTAAGTTTTCATCAGGTATTCTACGATGAATACTTTGTTCGTTTCAGTTTAAAGAGAAGTACAGTGAATCTCATTCTCTTCCTCTTCTATCTACATACATTGTGTGTGTGTGTGTGTGTGTGTGTGTGTGTGTGTGTGTTTGCGTGTATGTGTGTACAGGGTAGACCAAAAGTTTCTCAGATAATTTGGAAAATCAATTTTACTCTTTTCCTTTTTTATATATATATATTTTTTGTTTTGTTTTGGTTTTTCTTTTAACTTTTTTTTTTCACATTCTTAAACTACAAACTAGTCTTGATGAATTCGATTGAAAAAATAATTAGCCTAATAAGCCTTGAAAAAGTGTAATTGATTTTTAACATCACTTAAAGAACTTTTGGCTGACGTAAGAACTTTTGGCTTATCTAAAAACTTTTGACTTATCCTATATTAGAGACTTAACTTTTATTAGAAAATATATTTTTTAGTCTTTTTAATCTTTTTATTTCTTTTTCTTTTTTTTTCTTCCTTCCTTTCTTTTTTTCTTTTTTTTTTTTTTTTACGTGGAAGATACGGGAATTTATCTTTTGCGTCACAATTTTTAAATTGGATTTTTGTACTGTTATTAGAAAATATATTTTTGTGTAATTGTAGGTCTAACTGCAACTTCTGTTAGATCTGTTAGTTCCATTAGAAGGAACTTTTGGTCCATATAAGAGATAACTAGTAACAGATAAAAAAAGGGATAAAAGTCTTTTGAAATTAAATGATCATTATTAAGTCCATAATTCATTTTTAATTAATGAATATTATATTATAATGTTAAATGTCTTTATTACATTTTTAATAAGATGATTAACATAAGATGACTGTTTTGATGTTATTATTATTGTATACTATATATATATATATACATATATATATATATATCTAAAATATGAGTCAGCAAGAGAGAAAGAGAGAGAGAGAGAGAGAGAGAGAATGTACGCCATTTAGAGATCATTAAGAGTTATTATTTATTTATTATTAATATTAATTGTTTTATTTATAAATCATCACATTTATATATAAATCATTATTCATAAGTTATCATTATTATTTAAAAAATCCATATCTACACGATTAATTATATTTAATCATATAAAACCAAGAAAACCTAAACTATAAATAATCAATAAAATATCTATCATTATTTATTATTCATTTTTTCTTTCTATCTTTCAGGAGATATTAAAGAGAAACATCGTAGAAACAACTAAGGAAGAGTATAATGGCACTGAATAAAATTGACAGAAATGACGATGATATCTCGACGAGATTAAGAGAGAAATATATATATATATATATATATATACACTCACACATACAACATATTCCAAGGTAGGAAAATTTGATCATGCGCTACGATATATTTTCCACTCGATTGGCATATACCGTGGATGGAATCCGTTCTACGTATTCCTCGAGATTCAACTCGGTAAAGTCAAGCTCGTCGTGGTTATAATAATCGAAATGTCTCTCCTCTTCCTCCTCCTCCTCCTCCTCCTCCTCCTCTTCCTCCTCTACTTCCTCCTCCTCTACTTCCTCCTTCTTCTCCTTCCTCTCCTCCATCTCTTTCTCCTCCTTCTCTTACTACTCCTTCTTGCTTTGGACCGAGTTCCCTGCAGAATACGCGCGCTTCAATTTGGTTCGTCGCTTGCGCATCAGTAGAGTGAAAAAGAGAGAGAGAGTCAGAGAGAGAAAGAGAGAGAGAGAGAGAGAGAGAGAGAAGGAGATAGTGGGAGGAGTGAGAAGGGAGAGGAGCTACTCGTCCCTGGTATAAGCATCCGTACTATAGTATTGCCGCTTGATACGAAAGGGAAAGAAGGGTAGGGAGAAAGAGGGAGATAGAAATAGATAGGTAAGAGATAGAGATACAAAGAGAGAGAGAGAGAGAGAGAGAGAAAACTGCTTGAGGGATGTTGTCACTGACGTCGAAGTCCACAGAATTTCCGGTTCAAAGCTAATTATTTCGTCAATACGATACTTTATTCCTTTCAATCTTATTATCCTAATCGTGTATACTTTGAAAATCTTTTGAAATTTTCACTAAACGATATCATTTTAATACTGGGATAAGCGAGAAATACACACACGCGCGCGCGATAATTAATCATTACGATATAGATATTCGTGTCAATAGTGAAGATGACGAGAAAGAAAGAAGAAACTTAAAGGAATGAAATGATAATTAACGAAATAGCATAAGATGTGTTTCAATTGGTAAAAGATAAAATTATATAGGAAGTGGATCGCATTTGAATCGAACTGATATGTATATCTGTGTGTTATTTATATTCATTGGATAAACGAGGAAAAATATTGTTGGATGTTGACGAACGAATAAAAAAATGATAAAGGAAAAGGACTTGCAATCGGATAAATTTAGAATCAAAGGAACGAGATTTAAGTCGGAATACAATTGAAAAGGAGATTGATTTATTTTTGAATTTTCTTGCGAATTGATATAAATCGTTCAGTAGGAGAATACAGTAGTTTATGTATAAACAGTGGTTATCTGCAGGATGGTAACAGAGCTAATATAGAAAAACACGGACTCTCGTATTCTCTATTTCAGTGAAAAGCTATAGAGAATCATAATGTATAGCGTGTAGCTACGTATGTATGCGTATGTGTGGTGAGTGTAAGGAAGAAGGATAGACTTTTAGAAGGTCGAGAACAACCAATGCTTTCCCTGGTGCCTGAGTCTCGTCTTTCGTGTCCTGAGGAGATGCCTGCGAGGGAAAGGCCTTCCACCACTCCTCTCAGTCATGGAGCTTGCGCTGTAAGCCACCGTGGCTCTGTGTGCTAGTGTTGATGGTGGTGGTGGTGGCGGTGGTGGTGGTGGCAGTGGTGGTGGTGGTAGGGTGGTGGTATAGAGTGGGTAGTAGAAACGACGTAGGCGCTACACTAGTAGAAAGAGAGAAAGAGATATATACACACACAGACAGATATTAATACACATACATAGATCATATATACACGTACAAATAAGAGAGAGAGAGAGAGAGCAAAGTAAAGTTGAGCTTTTTGGTCAAAACACACACGTACACCCTCTCTCTGTTCTCTATTTCTATCTGTCTCTATTTCTATCTATCTCTCTCTCTTTCTCTCTCTCTATTTCTCGTTACTCACTCACTCATAGTAGGTAAAGCATAGAGAAAGTGTGTAGGTGACGATGGTTGGTCGAGTCTAAGTATGAGAGAGATAGTGATATAGAACGTAGTGGGAGAGAAGGAAATGGAAGGGGCAGGTGGTAGGAACAGTGGGGAGAAACAGGAGACCCGGGCAGTGCAAGCCGGGCAGTCCTGCCCGACACGATACCGCTGCGCTTCTTACGGATTATATTATGCGAATTCGAATTGGTCTTTATATATATATTCTTGAACGTTATATCAGTCGGGAGCTAACATATTCGTTGGGATTGGGAGAAGATAAACGGGGTGATACGTTTTGTATGTATATATACACGTACATATATAAATATAAATGTAAATATAAATATATATACATATGTATATATATATATAAACATATGTATATGTATAATTAAATAGAAAAATAATACATAAGATTTATTTATATACATGTTGTATGTATTTATATATATTTATATATTATCAACTATATGTATATATATATATACATGTATATGTATGTATATATGTATATATATATATATATTTATATATATGTATGCAGGTTAAAAAGAAGGTGTACGGAAAGTTTAAGAGAATTGTGTTATCAACGTCGTCGAGTAAAGAACATACACGATATATAATAATCTGTCTGTCCGTGGATACATATATATATACAAGGAGAGAAAGAGAAAGAGATAGAAAGAAAAAGAGAGAAAGAGAGGTAGTATAAATATATCAGAGGATTGAGAGAGCGCGCCTACAGAGAAACGGAGAGACGCACGCACTCCCCCACCTAAAACTTTCGCACAGGATCCTCTATCGCAGCAAGTAACAGGTTGGTGATTTCGTTGTCCGATGGATATATTTCTTCTTCTATTTTTTCATGTGTTTTCTTTCTCTCTTTCTCTTTCTCTTTTTCTTGTTTTTCTCTTTTTTACATACATTCTCTCTCTCTCTCCTTCTCTCTCTCTCTCTCTCTCTTTCTCTTTCTCTTTCTCTTATTTTTTCGTTTGTGTCTGTATCTGTATCCTTTGATCGTTATGTTTTGAGATACTTTTTTTAAAGACATTTATTTTTTAAAACCATTATGTATTTGTGAGAATGTGAATACAAAAAGGAAGCAAGTTCATTGATCGGACATTTCCATTGCATCTTAATATATACACACGTATATATATATATATATATATATATATATATATATATGTTTAATATCGTATAAATGTGCAAGTGCTTGTTAGAGAGGGTGGATTGTTCGAACAACGGCGAATTTCATGGTGGTGACACACACACACACATAAGGGAAGTAGCTTGGTCAGACGTGTTAGATTGATCTTTCACAGTGATAGTTTAAGTGGAGCAGGTAAATCATTGATCGGACGATTGTATCTCGAATTGATTGGACCTTCTTTTCCTATCTTTTTTTTTTTCTTTTTTCAAATCTAAGATTGAAAGTAACGTTAAATTCATTCTGTTTTTGATGAATCCGTATATCGAAATTCTTTCTAATATATATATATATATATATATTTTATTATTGGAAAAAATGTGCAAGTGATTGTTATAGACATAGATACAGGTAGATAGATAGAGAGAGAGATAGATAGATAGATAGAGGATGAATTTTGGTCAGACGACGGTTAGTTCGTGGTGGTGATGGATATCGGGGCAAGTAGTCTAGGTCAGCTTATTGGTCAGTCGTATTAGACTGATCTTTACCGCGATCGTTGAAGTAGAGCAAGTAAATCATTGATCGGACAATTATATCTTGAAATTGCTGGATTTCGTTTGTACTTCTATATATCTATATGTGTGTGTGTATATACATATATATATATATATATATATATATATATATTCTTTTTATCTTCTTTCTTTTATTTTTTTATTTTTTTTTGAAATATGATATAAAACGTTACATCAAAATTTATCGGGGTCAGGTATAAAATTGTTTCTCACGTTCTCTCTCTCTCTTTCTCTCTTTCTCTCTCTCTCTATTTCTCTCTTTCTCTCTTTCTGTTTCTCTGTCTTTTTCTTTTTCTTTCAAGAAGGTTGATGAAATATGCAGATCGAAAGAGACGAGTCCCTTGTGTATAAAAGAGAAAGTTGGTAAAATATTGTAACTTTGGATAACTTTCTAAGAGACATAGAGATGGAGGGAGAGAGAGAGAGAGAGAGAGAGAGAGACAAAATCTACTAGGCTGTTCTTGTTCTGGCGAGCTGCAAATTAGGAAGTTCCGTGGCAGTTCGCTTTTGTCCTTACAAGAGAACGTTAGACGTGGGTAGTAGATACGTGTGTGTTAGGTAGACTTACTTAGAAGTAAATCTCTCGAACTCAACTAACTCAACAACAAAAGGACACACATAATGTTCGAAAATTCGAGAATATTATTACGTGCTCGATTCTACTGGATTGGTCAAATATTCTTTAGTGATTTTTTAATATCAATTATTCCTTTTTCGAAATCATTTATCGTTACGGGCTAATTTATTTATTTATTTTTCATTTGTTTCTCAGCAAAAGAGATTTATCATTTTTAAATAATCTTCAAGAGTGATTTATGTGTTACAACGGTTGATTGTTAAGAGGGGAAAAAAAAAAAACTGACAATTTAGTTAACAAATAAATCTTATATGTACCAAGCGATATCAAACATATTTTCTTTCTTTCTTTTTTTTCTTCATTTTTCTTTTCATTATTTTTCAACAATTAATTATATATGGAAAAAGTGGATAATATAAATATACTACTTGTATGTGAGGTCACGTCTGACGTCATATTTGATTCTGATCAAAAAGAATCTTAGTAAAGAACAGAAAATCGTGATATTTCAATAAATGCTTTCTAATTATTTTCATATGAATACGTGGACGTATGAAAATTTTATAAATCAAAAAAAAAAGTATATATATATATATATATATATATACACACATCTTCTTCAATGAACATTCCATAAAACTATATTAATTTTTTCTGTCTCTCTCTCTCTCTCTCTCTTTTTTTCTTTTCTTTTATTCTTTTTATTAATTAAAAAAAGAAAAATTACAGACGTCATTTGCACCTAGGAATTCTTTGAAGTATTCGAAATGAAAAAAGAAGAAACAGGTGTCACATTCAAATGTGTAGGAGTCGAACTGATGAGTACTTACTTAACTGATCCAGTTACCCTTTAATCTATATACATACATACAGACATACATACATACATACATACATATATACATATATATATATCTTGCTATCGTATTAACCTCGTTAGAAAGTTCTTCTTGCGTAGATAGAGAGAGAGAGAGAGAGAGACAGAGAGAGAGAGAGAGAGAGAGAGCGGCGAAAAAAATGGAAAAAAAGCAAAAAAAAAAAAAGGAAAGATAAAATGAAATAGCAAAGAAAAATGAAATAGCGAAGAAAGTGCAACGTCATCGCGATTATCCCTGTGCGAAAAGATTTCTTATGGAAATTTACGGAGAAAACTTGCGAAGGAGATTGGTTCGGTGAGAAACTTGCATTCGTTTGGCTTCTTCTTCTTCTTTTATATATATATATATTTTTCTCTATTTCTCTCTCTCTCTCTCTCACACACACACACACACACACACACACACACACACACACACACACACACACACACACACACACACACACACACACACACACACACACACACACCTCTGTTTTTTCTCTCTTATATTTCCTATGTACGTGTCTATTTTTTATCTATTTTGTTTGTGCGTTGTGTACATAGATACAAACCAGTTTAATTATTCTCGAAGGAGATCAGAGTTGGAAAGCGTAAAAACGTTTCATTTGTTATATCGACAAATAGACGTGCTAATGAAATGAATGATAAGCATCGATGAGACTATAACGACGAGAACTTCTCGGAAATGTTAACGTTGCCAACGCGTTTCGTAATTATGCTCGTAAATTCGTTAACATGTAGCATCATCATTAAACGTGTACATTATAGATATGAAAACGTGATTTCGATTGCCACAATTATAATATCTTTCCTAAGTATGTGTGTAATATTTTGTTAAACGTCCGTCAATGTATAACATACATACATATATATATATATATATATATATATATATATATATATATGCACATACACACAAAAACACACTATATATACATAATTATTCTTTTTTATAATTCATCTATTTCAGAAATAATCGTATCTTTTTTTATTCTTTTTTTTTTTTTTGTTCTGATCTTTTTTGTTCCGACTTTTTTTTTTGTTTTTTTCCCCCTTGTTTTGAGAGAGACTATTACGATTATATTAAATGAATTAAGTGGATTAATATTCGATTAGTTTACTTCGATTATACTTGCAATGCTGCGCATCGACGTATATTGATTTGAAATTTTTAGATTAAAAAGAAAAGAAAAAAAAAAAAAAAAAAGGAAAAGAAAAAAACAGAAAGAAAATAAAGATTAAATCTGAAAATCGATTACGCAAGTTTATCTTAAAATTGATTTGAATTATTTAATTATTTTTGAGAGAGAAAGAGAGAAATAATTTGGTTCTTTTTTCTCTGTTTTAATTTCTTTCTTTTTCTTTTTTTTTTTTTTTGTGCATGTGTTAGGTCTGTAAAGTTAATCGAAACGATTAATAGTTATTTATGACATACAGAGTGGGCAAAAAATTCTTTAGATACGTCAAAAAGTTTTCAACTAATTTTCAAAATCGATTACCTATTCTTTTTCGAGACTTTTTTTCAGTCAAATTTTTTTTGTTATTTGCCATATTGTAGAACTACGAACTCAACTAGAAACCCGAAAGTTTTCCCGAAAATAAGTTCGAGTGATTTGTAATATCATTTCAGAACTCGCGTGACCACATAAGGATTTTTGGTCAATCCTAGAGACTTTCGGTTCATTCTAGAAATGTTTTATTACTTGATTTATTTTCTGTGTAACATATATACGCATTTGTTCGTTTACTTTTCAAATACCTTTTTTTTTTTCTTTTCTCTTTTATTTTTTTGCATTTTTGTTTTACAAGTTCGATTTCGATAAATTAGAAAGAAAAAATGAACAACTAATATATTTTAGTTGTTATGTAATTACAATACAATGTAATGAATACATACAGACGTACGTACATAGTATATGCACTATGTTCACGACACATTCATTTATTTATTTATTGGTATTTCTTAAACAACATCTTTACGTATGTATTTGTAAATATGAAAAAAAAAAAAAAATAATCATATTCATCGTTTCGTTTTCGATTAAATGTTACTTTTAAGCTGATTTTGATTGATCAAAATCTTTTTTTAATTTGTTTGGCGATATGCAAATGAGAATGAAACACGGAGACGTTACGGTGTAAAAAAGAAACACGAACAACAAATTATTGATAAAGTTTACGATAAAAAGAACATGAGTAATAAATTGAATCTACATGCACACACACAAACACAGATCGTACATATACATATATACATAAACGAATAAATCACCAACTTGTTTTCTTATCTTTCTTTTTCATATTGACTAAACTGACAACATGCGAGCAAAACAATAAAACTGTATTATTATCGAGATTCTTTCTTTATCAATGGATTACATTCACATTAATGTTTCTTTTTCTTTATATTATCATTTTTTTTTTATTCTTTTTTTTTTCCGTACAAATTAAATTAAAACTAAGAAGTGACTTGAGATTTGTCACGATGAAATAAATTTTTTTTCTCTACCAATATTTTTTTTTTTTTATTATTTTGATTTGATCTAAACTTGCACGTGTGTGTATGTTTATATATATATATATACATATGCATGTATTTATATATGTATGAATATTTGAATTTTTATTAAGAATAAGTCGTATCACAAGTTACATCTCTATAATATAGAATTATCTCTATAATTTATGTATAATAAATAAGTTTTTAACTAGCTCGAATATACATATATGTATGTGTGACTATCTATCCGTCTAGTTTTCTTTTTCTTTTTTTTTTTTTTTATTTCACCTTGCATTTTTAATTTTACTTATTTCTTTTTCGCAAGACTTCGCAAAAATTGAGGGAATATTTCTTTGTGTTTCTTTTTTTTTCTTTTCTTTTTCTCTCGTTACTCCGTTACTCTTCATAGCTAACGTTTGGACGAAGTACGCTACATCGTAAAGTGTAATTTTTCTTACGAGAGAGTAGAGTAAGTAAGTTTTACGACAGGACTTTATCGTTCATGAAAAATAAAGAGAGAGAGAGAGAGAGAGAGAGAGAGAGAGAGAAAGAGACCAAGAAAACATGAGAGAAAAAAATTTAATTTTAAGTCCCTAGTTAATGTGTTACATCATTTACATTAAAATGACGTTAATATAAGTGACGTCAGGCTTGTAGCAATACAAAAGGATTTTATCACTCATAAGAGAAAAAAAGAAAGAGAGAATGAGAGAGAACAAGCAAAATATTAACAAAATAAAAACTTTAATTGCAAAATAATGGTACACACATGACATCATTTACATTTAAATAACATTAATGTATAATAAAAGACTTCATATTTTTATTATAAGAGAGAGACCAGGGAGTAAAGAAAATATAACAAAAAAAAATATATATATATATATATCATTAATTAATATGATGCCAGTTAATTGATGTCATGCATTTGTATTAATTTCTATTGAGAGAAAAAAAAAGTATCGATATTCTTGGTCCTTCTTTCTATTTCTATCTCTCGCGATTAATCGTATAAGAGAGAAAGAGAGAGAAAGAAAGAAAGTATATCGTTGAATATCTGAGACATGGGGTGACCGAAAGTTTGTTTGAAATTTCTTCGTGTCGCTGCATAGAATGGAGGTGGGTGGGTTGGAGGAGGGATTGGGAGGGTGTTTACAAACGAACAAGAGCTAGCAGCGTGCGAGAACTCTCGGAGTTAGTTAGTTGTCGACGTGACTCTTACGCGAATTGACGCAAAGGTATACTTTCTCCGATGATTTCATTTTTTTTACTTTTATTTGTATATTCGTTCGTTCCTTTTTCTTCTACCATAGTTACTATTATTTTTATGCAACATTTATCTCTTTTAATACGTCGTTCGCTTTTCGAATCCAACGTAATTAATTATTTTCATATAAGGATCTACACGATCTTGTATACCTGTCTATAATAATAATGATATGGAATTATATTAATTGATTTAATTAATAAATTAATTTGATTTTCTTTTTAATTATTATTGCAATCAAAAATTTTACTAATTTATTTATTAAACGACGATCGATATTATTTCAGACGGATCATTAATACGAGAAAATTTATTACAACGTTTTCACGTGTTAACGAATACCCTTTAAGTTATCTCAGTTTTCAGATGGTTCATGGATTTAATTTAAACCGTTCGCATTTCCCGCGCTTATTAGACTACACTCCGTCGTTCTTTTCTCGTTAACGAAGTAACCGGTATCGTTGTAGACGATGTTCTCGAGCGTTGCGTAATCAATTAAAATTAACAATGGGATGGTATCAGTATTATATGCGACATTATATGTTATACGTAGCTATATACATACACATATATATATATTTATATATATATATACACACACGCATATATATATATATATACAAAATATAATATGGCATCGTGTCGATAATATCAGTGGAACGATCGAGCCCCGTTTAACTCCACCCCCACTTCTATCCCCACCCCCACCTTCAACCATCCCTTTACGCGGGGATTGGGGAAACAAGCCAACCTATAATAGCTCTCTACGCCGATCGCTATCACTGATCGAGAAAGTTCAATATTTGTGGCAGTTACCCTTATCGGTATAAGGATATAATAGTGGTAAAACTCACGGACATTATTATCGACTATGGACCATGAATGTGGTATATTATACCATGGTTATTTTGACTCTGAATTTCTCTAAAGAGAGAGAAAGAGAAAGAGAGAGAGAGAGAGTGAGAGAGAGAGAGAGAGAGAGAGAGAGAGA
>NC_057690.1:3746598-3748880 GCF_014466175.1 Vespula pensylvanica | reverse complement strand
ATCTATCTATCTATCTATCTATCTATCTATCTATCTATCTATCTATCTCTCACTCTCTTTATCTCGTTTAAAAGTTATTGTACAAGGATTAATTAGGAAAAGGAAAAAAATTAATGAATGTATTTTTTTTTTCTTTTTTTTTTTATAATAACTGGTAATCTGTTTTTTCATTTGAAAAACAACTGTTTTTTTATTCTTTTTCTTTTTGTATGATCGAAGTCAGTCGTATTTTAGTATTCATTGCACATATTTCGATGTAATTGGACAAGGATTACTTAGGAAAGAAAGTAGGGAATAATTTTTATATCTTTGACATTTCGTTTTAACAAAAAAGACGGAAAGGAAAGAGAATTTTGGAGAATTATATAAAAAACGGTATACAGGAACATTGATGATGAATATTATTTTCATCCTGATGTTTTATAATATTCTTTTTGTTAAGAAAAAAGAAAAAAGAAGTGGAAAATGACGCACGTTTCATGCATATTTTAAGATTTGGGATTAATCGTGTAGTTGTTAGGAAAATTATTTTAAATATGTAACATTGTCGAGAGTATGGATCCTTCATATTTTTGCGGTTAAATGAACGTACAAACTTTAGAGAAAATCATTTCGAGTTTTCTATAGATAACGATCTAATGTAATCGTTAATTTGAGGTCACGCTAGGGCCAATCTAATGTAATCTAAGTAAGCCAATTTACAATTTTTAAACCGTGAAATTGCGTTTTACTTTAGATAAGAACATTCTGTTTGCTTGATAGTCATATATACATATATATATATATATGTATGTATGTATGTATGTATGTATGTATGTATGTATGTATATGTATTTGCATACATTATGTATATATTATTAACTTTAAGAGGAAAACGTAATACGCGAAGGATTAAAAAATGACGAGGTGAAAAATAGAAAGAAAAAAAAAAATAAGTTAAAAAAAAAAGAGTAATTGGTAAATGTAAATACGAACAGAGAAATATTGACTATAATATAAATTTGTGAATATATTTTTTGTAGATGTGATTGATCATTAAATCATAAACATCTTATTGTTATTTTTATTTATTAATTTTTGTTTTCTTAACTACAAATCATTTGAAAATAATGACTTAGTTATTCTTGATAAGTTATTTGAAAAATTCTCAATTTTTATTTACTATTACTGTTACAATAAAAAAATAATTTACTTCTTTATTTATTTATTTATTTATTTATTTATTTATTTATTTATTTAATTTCACTTTTTTCATATCTTCACAAACTTCAGATATCTTTACATACTTTTAGATCACTTTTATAGATCATCAAAAGAATTATTTAATGATGTGAATATTTTTTATAATTGATAGTTAGGTTACATTTATTTAGAATTAAATATAGATTAGGAAAGTCGAATAAGAGAGATAATACGTGTTAATGAAAAATGAATCGAAAATTCATGATAGGAGGGGGATGAAAAGTACTCGAAAGTGAATTTACAGTTGAATTTTCGACCACAAACAAAACTGTAATTTGCGATTCGAGTACGTGCGCTCTTGTTCTACTGGTGCAGTAGAGAGAGAGAGAGAGAGAGAGAGATAAAGAGAGAGGTCAGGGTCGTATTTGCACTCGGTAGTTATGTCTCGCTGTAGTGGTAATTCGAACGATGGACTTTTTGAAATATCGGAGAGAAAATGAATTAAATACATATGTACATGTATTTATGTATGAATAAAATGAGTTAAGTACATATTAACTCAATTCTTCATATGAATTATTCCTTTCTTTTTTTTTTTTTTTTTTCTTCATGAATTTGTAATTCAAATTTCTATTATTGAAATTTTCATTCGAACTAAAGTGAAATTTATTATTCTTTTAAAATTACATTGTTAATTCGAAATTTGTTCAATTTCAAATATTGCACATTCGTTCTTATTATTATCTGTTTTTTCTTTTTCATTCTCTCATCTATTTTTCATTTCAATCTTTATCTTTGAAATTTTCTTTCGAAATGAATTGTAGAAATTTCTTGTTTTTAGGTATTATAACGCAATTTTTTTTTTTTTTTTTTTATAGTACAATTACTACTTAGATTTATTGTTTGGGTAGCTTGATTTGAAGAGAAAAAGAGAAAGAAGAATAAGTATAAAAGAAATTAGCACGAAAGAGAATAATTGATTTTTAAGAATCATTTAAGAACTTTTGTACCATCTAAGAAACTTTTACCTATCCTCATATATTGTTACCGAAATCGTATGAAAAGTATTATCGTTATGGAAAAGATTCAATCTCATAAAA
>NC_057690.1:3741598-3744098 GCF_014466175.1 Vespula pensylvanica | reverse complement strand
ATATAATGAAATAAAATATGAAAGATGAAAGCGAGATTGCGATATCGCAGACTTTACGATAGAAATAAAAAAAAAAAAAAAAAGGGCTTATTTATTCATCGAAATCAAATTTTATTATTAATAGAAAAAAAAAAGTAAATTGGAAGAAAAGAAGAAGAAAAAGTTACAGAAATTGTTCTAGCAATAACGTGACGACTAAAACATAAAAACAAAAAAACAAAAAAAAAAGATGATTTACTTAACGAAAAAATTATGCTTCATATTTTCCATTACAAAAAGATACATAAAATGGCATTAAGATGGTGACATTAAAAAAGAAAAGAAAAGAAAAGAAAATGAAAAATTTATCGTTTACGTTCGTTTCGATTCATTTGCGAATTTCTATTTCATTAATGTGATTTAATATCTTTTATCTTTTTTATTTATTTTTTTATTTCTTTTTCACGTTATAGGAGCACCTCCATTTGGTGCGTTATTAAAAGGATCATAATTACTAGAATATGTCCTTCGTTTAATTTTCTCTCTCTCTCTCTCTCTCTCTCTCTCTCTCTCTCTCCCTCCCTCTCTTTCTCTCCCTCTCTCTTTAACTTAAAAAGAGTTACGGATCTCCAGTCAAGGATAAAACTGAATAATTTTCTACTAATCCGCTACTTCCTACTTTCTTTCGCGGAAGTTTTTGAAGTTTGTAAAAGTGGTGTCGATGGTGGTAGTAGTTGTGGTGGTGGTGGATAGGGGGAGAGAGGAGTGAGGATGAGGGTACGATAGAGGGATGAGATTGTTAATAAGTTTTCACCCCTCAAGGGATGATGTTCCTCAGCTGGTCGACTATTATCGATTTTCCACGGTTACGACGAACGTTCGACGTAAATCACTTGTTTCTTTCTTTCTTTCTTTCTTTCTTTCTTTCTTTTTTCTTTCTTTCTTTTTTCTTTCGTTTTATTTCCTTCCTTCTTTTTTTCCTCCTTTTTTTCTTCCTTATCCCTTTTTTTTCTTTTTTTTCCCCCTTCGTCGACCCTTCTTCCTTTCTCTCTCTCTCTCTCTCTCTTTCTTTTTTTTTTTTTTCATTTTCTCAGCCTTTCTTTTTCCTCTCGTTTGATTTTTTTTTTGTCAATGATTCTTCTTTTATTATCATTGTTGTTTTTTATTTTCTTTTTTTTTATTCTTCCTTCTTTTTTTTTGCCTTTTCTCGTAGCTTTGTCGGATACGTAACGACGAAGAAGATGCGTCTCATTAAAATTATTATTATTGTATGTATATATATATATATATATATATATATATAAAAGTATATAGTTTTTGTTTTTCAACGAAGTTCTCCGTAGTAGATGTGTAGTTAAGAGTTTGAACAAGAGAGAATTTGCGTTGAATTCGTCCAATTAAAGATTTCTCATTCGTTCGTTGTTGCTATTGTTGTTGTTGTAGTAACAGTAGTAGAATTTTTTTCTCTGTCTTTCGTTCTCTCTTTGTTAAAAGTAATAACAAAGAATACATATACAGGTTGAGTCAAAAGTTGTAAGGTGTGACAAAAACCTTTTAAGTTATATTAAAAATTAGTTACTCTTTTACGAGATCATTTCAACTTGTAATTAGGCTTGTAGTTTACCAATCTGCGAAAGGAAAGATAAGAATTAACCTAGAAAGTCTTGAAAAAGAGGAATTGATTTTTAAAATCATTTAGAAACTTTTGACCCAATTAAGAACTTTTTACCTTCCATGTACATACCTGTGTGTGTGTGTGTGTCTATATATATATATATATATATATATATATAAATGTATGTATATATATATATATAAATGTATGTTCGTGTCTATTTGTTGAATAATTAACAGAATAATAATTAGAATAAAAAGTAGAATATTCGCATCGAATTATATAATTCAGCATATACATATGCACATATATCTACATATGTATATACATACATATATATTGAAAATAATTAAATCCAAAGAAGAATTCAAGTAGAATATTAAATAGATTTTGAAATCAACGTAAAGATATAAGGAAAATATATTAATTAGATGAAAGCAAAATGACGACTAGATGAAAGTATGTGTTGTAAAAGTTCTAAACGATTCGGACAATTTGTTTTAGTACCTTGTTAGGTTTTCTTCAAGTCCTTGAGGGCTACTTTCCTCTCAACAACGATAACACATACATTGTAGACGCACATCACGAATATACACCTTTTATATTCGTCACTCTTTATTCTTCTCTCTCTCTCTCTCTCTCTCTCTCTCTCTCTCTCTCTCTCTCTCTCTCTCTATTTCTTTCCTTTTCTCTTTCTTTCTCCCACACACACACATACACACACATACAATGATAGAAACGATAACTATGCGAATGAGTTCTCCATTGTCTCGTGCAATTCTTATAAAAGCTTTACGCCATGATAGTGCGAAACCACAATGAAAGAAAAAGACAGAAAGATATGGGTGTCGTCGTGTGTGTGTTTGTGTGTGTATTATGTATAAAGGAAAAAGAGAGAGAGAGAGA
>NC_057690.1:3734803-3741498 GCF_014466175.1 Vespula pensylvanica | reverse complement strand
CTCTCTCTCTCTCTCTCTCTCTCTCTCTCTCTCTCTCTCTTTCTCTTTCTCTTCGTATCGTTGTTTCTTTATTTCTCTTTTTTTATTTTTTTTTTAATTTTTTTTAACTATATGCATATTTACATTATTTTAAACTATATATGTAGCTATATATATATATAGATATATATATATATATATATATTATGTTATACATATTAGATTTCCTTTTAGAAAAATTTTTCTTTGAATTATGAGTATCCTTTTCCATTTCTCTCTTCCATTTTGAATTTTATTATTATTATTATTATTATTATTATTATTATTATTATTATTTTCTTTTTTTTCTTTCTGATGAGGAAAAAGTAGAAAGCTTTGAACGAACCGATTCGTCGTTATTTCATTGTTACCTATCTCGATGGAATTGTAGAATAGCGTTCGTAACAAAATCGATAATGATGATGAGATGGATAATCAGAATTAATGTCTGCATTAATTTGATCGTTAAAAAATAAAGGACGATTGATGTTAATGTGTCGGTACATAAATGTGTAGATGCATATACGTGTAAATGAAAATTTGAAAACTTGAATTTTGTTTGGTTTCCTTTTTCTTATTTATTCTTTCTTTTTCTTTATTCTTTCTTTTTGATCAGTGAAGATGAAAGATTTGAAAGATTTGAAAATGTCTCCTTTCGACTTTTAATTCGATATTTCTTTTTTTAATCTTTTTATTTATTTCTTTTTTTTCTCTCTTTTTTTTTTTTTTAATAATCAGATCAATTTATATTTATTATTATTTATATCAATTTATATATATTATAAATTTATATCAGATCAATATAGATTTAATTCTGATAATTGTCATAATCAATTCGTCTTTTCTTTCCTCTTTCGATTCGAATATTCGAATCGATGTAATTAAAAAAAAAAAAAAAATCCAAGACTCGCAATTACTCTTGAATTCAATGAAATTTGATAGAATCGAAGGAAACGTTAGAAAATGGTTGGATTATAAAATCGTTCGAAGGATCAGGAGATTGTTAATCGAACGTTCACTTTGAGAGGTTTTTCGTTTCCTCTCTCGATTCGAATATTCGATTCGATGCAATTAAAACAAAATTGCAAGACTCGCAATTACTCTTGAATTCAATGAAATTTGATAAAATTGAAAGAAATGTTAAAAAAATGCTTGCATTATAAAATCGTTCGAAGGATCAGGGATGCTTAATCGAACATTCACTTTGAGAGAAGCAACACGGGAAGCTGTCATCGTCGTTCTGTCAGGTTTGACGTCTAGCGAAGTTTGAAATTCTGGACCGAGGGTAGTCCATATCACGAGCAAATTCTCACCCATTCCTCTCCATTCTCTCTCTCTCTCTCCCCTCTCTCTCCTCTCTCTCTCTCTCTCTCTCTCTCTCATCATTCGTGGACCGCCGTCTCTCGGTTTCGACGACCGGAGATCACAAATTTTGCGCATATGCGGTCAAGCCAAGCACGTCGATCGATCGACCGTTCGAATTATGTTTCCACCGTTACCGACATTATCGGAAAGCTCTACAACAAGAAGAGGGATGGAGAGAGAGGAGGAGAAATATTTTTTTTTATTAACCTCTTCAATTATTCGTACAACTACAAATTTCCAATAATATCTTCTTTATTTTGCAAATATTCCAAAATATTATTTCACAATGATTAATGTTTAATTCGTTTTTCTGTTCTTCTTCTTTGTTCTTTGTTTTTTTTTTCTTTTCTTTTTTTTTCTTTTAGATTTTCGAAAGTATTCTTTAACGATAGTAATAATTAATATTTAATTCTTCAAATTATTCGAGAGAATACTGTTTTTTTTCTTTTTTTTTTTTTTTTAAATAAAAAATGTATTAATATACAGGAGAGTTTTGAAGTGACCGACTGAAGAAAAGTAAATTAAGAGAATGAAAAAGGATTGTTGTAAAGAAGCAATTGTGTATAGAAATTTTTTATAAAAAGAATTGTCTATTAATTAACTAATATTTTCTAATCCAGAAGGAATCGTATTATATATATATATATATTTTTTTTTCTTTTTTCAAGTAAACAGAATACTGATATATCTCTCTAAAAATTTCTTATTTACTGAAGAAATGGAAAAAGGAAAAAAGGAGAAACACTTTATACCGTGCTGAAACTAACAAATAAATAAATTTTTTTTCTTTCTCGACTCGAGTTGATCGAAAAGCGTCACAAGAAAAATTCGATCAAAACGATCGATCACGAGAAGATAGATTATCGATTTAGAACGACTAGTAATTTAAGGATTTTTCGAAAACGTTTCTGAAAGTCTGTTTGTCCCATCGTCGACACACAGTTCATCGAGATGAGATTTTCTACGTGAAATAAACTTCTGTGACGTTATACTCATGAGCAAGAAAGAGAGTGAACAGAGAGAGAGAGAGAGAGAGAGAGAGAGAGAGAGAGAGAGAGAGAGAGAGAGAGAGAGATGACCGATCATTTTTATACCGACGAAAATTTCGATGTAACTCGTCGAGCTGGAAATAAAATGGGTGCTATGGCACGTTTAAAGGAAAAAAAAAAAAAAAAAATGAAAATTCATGCACCTCTTCACGATAACCCGATAACGAGCGAGCACAACGTTCGTTAGTATAAAGAGCGAAATAGAGAGAGAGAGAGAGAGAGAGAGAGAGAGAGAGAGAGAGAGAGAGAGAGAGAGAGAGAGAGAGAGAGAGAGAGAGAGAGAGAGAGAGAGAGAGAGAGAGAGAGAGAGAGAGGACTTTAAATGTTGTTTTATTCGTCGTTTTGATTTTTATTATTTTTTTGTATTTATTTATTTATTTATTTTTTTTTTTTGACGTACTTGTCGAATTTGACGAATACATTTGAAAATAATAAAAAAAAGAAAGTTTTTTTTTTCCATTTTACAACTACGTAAATTATTAACGATCGAAGATTTCTAGCATATATTTATTCTATATTTATACATATATTTATTCCATTTTTTTTTATCTTTATTTATTTTTTACTTGTTTCTCTTTTTTTTTATTTTGTTATTTTTTATTTCGTGTTTCTTTCTTATTTTCATGCGAATTAAATTACCGACCGGCTACCTCAAGTTTTTATTCGAAATCGTGAATGTATGATATAATATAGTATAGTATTTAAGCTCGCTTTAATGGATGAAAATCTGATTGGTATTTTACTAGCAGAAAATATATTTTCTAATGATTTAACGTTTCTAACCTTTAACGTGTTTCTAAACGTTAGCATCTTTCACTGTCGTATTATGCGAAACATTTAATTCGACAGATGCATAGTCACTTATTTGATCGTCGTTACTTGTGAAATTAGATGTTACATATATGTATTAAGTATACATATATATCAAGTATATTATGTATCGAAATAATATATATATATGCCAAGACTATCGATCATTTAATTCGTTGATTAATTAAACTTCCGAAGTTCGCGTGGGCGAAAGTTCGTGAGTTCATTTAGTAACTTTTCATATTTTCGTGTTTTCGATGAAGACCTGTTTAGATTTTATTTGAACTTCTTTTGTAATTATTTGTTTCTTCATTCATTCATTCATTCATTCATTCATGCACCCATTCATTCATTCATTCATCCATCCATTCATTCATCCACCCATTAATTAATTAATTAATTAATTCGTCCTTTCGTTCGTTCGTTTATTACGAATTTGTTAACATGTTAATGCCATGAATTAAGTTTATAAACATTGTGTTATAGTAGTATAGTACATTATAAAAATGTATATCTAAATTCGTATATATGAAGTATAATGTAACTTCGAACTACATAATTACATAATTAGAAGAATAATGAACGAAACTGCGATTAAATTTTTTATTCGTATTTTTGTTTTCTTCTTCTTTCGTTTATTTTTCCTTTCGCATAGTTTATCCACAGAGGGAAATAATTCGACGAGATTAAGAAAACTTCTTCAAACGATTCATTTTCATTTCGTTTGTTCGTTCATTCGTTCTCTTTTCTTTCTTTCTTTTTTTTTTTTTCTTTTATCTTTTTCCCTATTTTTCATTTCTTTTTCTTCTTTTTCTTATTCTCTAAATAAGTTCAAACCACAATTCGAGTGTACACATACATATACATAAAGTACATGTATTCGTACCTACACATTGAAACAGATAAAAGCTGTGATAACTTTGTTGAACGAGTTGGCCAAAATGATTGTCAGAAATTTGCTTGTTCAAAGGAAACCTTCAGGAAACGTTCTCATAAAGCTTAAGCTTTTCGTGGTCTTAAAAAGAAAATCGACAAAATAAGAGCGAGAGAGAAAGAGAGAGATGATAGAGAGAAAGAGAGAGAGAGAGAAAGAGAGAGAGAGAGAGAGAAAGAGAGAGAAGAAAATTGCAAAGGCTCGAACAAGACGTGGCCGCCATCGCATTCACCACGAGTTCCTCCTGGAATTCAAATAACTTTCCTTTTTGCGCGTGTCATATCGCTGGGAACAGAGGAAAACTTCGACGAAATTAATACGACGAGAAGGGATGAGGGAAGAAAAAATGAGGGGTGGAGAAGGGAGGTTAAGATGTATAGATGGGTAAAAGTTTGAACTCTAATATGTAAATAAGTATTAAAAATGAAATAGAAAAAAAACGTAGGCGAATTTTCTCGTCGATAAGATAACAAAAGTTGACTTTCTTCTTCTTCTTCTTCTTCTTCTTTTTTTTTTGTCTTTTCTTTAAATTATGCGAGTAAGGTTTTATCTATAAGTGGAATTACTACTATTGATATTAATAATAACATTGATAATAAAATGGGAAATTGATTGGATAAAAATATAAAAATTTTTTTTGTCTTTCATGGCATGACTTCTTGATGTTAGTATAAATTATAATGATAATAATAATAATAATAATAATAATAATAATAATAATTTATGATAAAAAAATTATAGAAACTGGTTGGTTTTTAGTATAATGTTTTTTTATGTAAATTTTTAATATAATGTTAACAATCCATTTCATATCAATCGCAATTATATATTTAATTACGTCAATTGCATTTTTATTCCGCATCCTTCTACACTTTTGTCGAAAAAATTGGACCTTTTGAAATTGGAATAAAAAGAATGAAAGAAAAAGAATCCTTATTCCATTTAAATTACTTCGCACAATTGTTTTTTTTTTTTTTTTTTTATATATATAATTTTTTTTTATTTTCGAACGAGTGAATAGACATACATAGCAATATCGGTAGTAACGATTCAAAGAATGCATCGTTAGCAATTTATGTACGTTGTATATATGTACGTCGATACATATGTATGTACGTATGTACGTACGTATGTATGTATGTACAATGTACATAGATCCATTCTGAATTCTCTACGTAACATTGAACGCGGGAGTATCGTACTAATTTCGTAATATTTTACGAGGGAAAATTTGCAACACGCGCGTATTCGAATTATAAAACGATTTTACGTGCTTCCTGATGAAAGTTCAAAGTATTGGTAAAATTAAAATCGCTTTTCTCATTTACTGAGAAGACTCGAGAACGTTCGCCATTAAATTACGAAATACTCGAAGGAAGGGGAATTTATGTTATTATTATTATATATTTCTACTTAAAAGTTTGACTAAATTCGTCGAGAGAAGATGACGTCAAAGAGAGTGACAGAGACTGGGAGAGAGAGAAAGAGAGAGAGAGAGAGAGAGGGGGGGGGGAGAGAGTAATGATGTAAGAACTTTTTGTGAGCTTTTTGTGAGATGATATAACGTTTATCGACAACCCTTTAAAAGCGTTTGCAAATGCAATTAACCATCCTTTTTACGTACATATATTTTCTTTTTTTCCTTTCCTTTCCTTTCCTTTCCTTTCCTTTCCTTTCCTTTTTTTTTGTCGATTAATGTTCTGCAAATTTCGAACGACGGATTAAACGAAGGATAAAAAAAAAGAGGAATTTATTAGAAGGATAAAATCTTTCATTTTTCTCATATAGCGTGTGAGAAAGGAAGATAGATAGATAGATAGATTGATAGATAGATAAAGGCAGAGAAAGCGAGAGAGAGAGAGAGAGAGAGAGAGAGAGAGAGAGAGAGAGAGAGAGAGAGAGTAGGATTGGACCGAAAGCGTTGATTCTGATAAATCATTCCACACGAGCGTGTTCACGACTCGAAAGCCGCTTTCGTGATAAGAAAAGATATATACACACACACACACACACATATGTATATATGTATGTATGTATATATAGATAAAGTTTTTCACGTTTACCGTGCTCGAACGAACATGTCGTGTCGCCAAAGTGCAAAGCTCAAAAGGAAAGAGAAAGAAAAAGAGAGAGAGAGAGAGAGAGAGAGAGAGAGAGAGAGAGAGAGAGAGAGAGAGAGAGAGAGAGAGAGAGAGAGAGAGAGAGAGAGAGAGAGAGAGAGAGAGAGAGAGAGAGAGGTAGAGGTAGAGAGAGAAGTAACCGAGAAAAGAGGAATAACAAAAAGGGAAGGTAAAAATATATGAAAAAAGAAAAAAGAGAGAGAGAGAGAGAGAGAGAGAAGAAAAGAAAAAAGAAAAAGAGAAGGAAAGAAAAATGCAAAGTATTAAAAGTATGATATTTTAAAACATTTGCCTTTAAGCGAGGTCAGCAGGATTTAAGTTGAAAGTCGAGAGGACAAAATTTAAATAGAGTAAAATACATCAAAGAAAAAGTTTTTTTTCTTTTTCTTCCCCCCCCCC
>NC_057690.1:3699697-3734793 GCF_014466175.1 Vespula pensylvanica | reverse complement strand
CCCCCCCCCTTCCCCCCAATGAAATCCTTGATTTTATTTTTTTGAGGGGATCGAGCGGGAAGGAGGCCGGAAATTAAAGTGTGTTCATCGAACTGTAAATATGTATACATACACACACATATATATATATATATGGAAGATATATAGAATAAAAAAAAAATGAATCGAAATACTAACTACGCTTTTCGAATGATGAATATTCGTTGATAAAAAATTAAAAAGAAAACAAAGAAAAAAGAAGAAAAGAAAAGAACAAAAAAAGAAAAAAAGAAGAATGCGAAAGAAGCAAACAAACGAACAAAACAAAAAGAATTCTCGCAGGTATTATTAAATTTTATCGTAAGGAAATTGTATTTCAATCCTTTTTTTTTCTTCCCTTTCTTTCTTTCTTTTTTTTTTTTTTTTTATCATTATTTCTTTTTATTGTCGGTAGGTGCGGCCGGTAAAATGAATGAGCGCGTTCGTCGGGCCGTAGATAAATCAAAACTAGTAAACGAAAAAAAAATGAACAAATAAAAAAGAGAAAAAAGAAAAAAGAAAAAAGAAAAAAGAAAAGACATACGGAAATAATCAAAAAAGAGAGGTGAAAAAAGGAAAAGAAATACGGAAATATTCAAAAAAGAGAGGTGAAAAAAAGATAGGAGTGTTTTAAAACTCCAGAAATATATATCTCGAATGACAAGGATTCGTCGAGTATCGTCGCCATTAGTCTCCCCTTTTTTCACTTATTTATTTATTTATTTATTTATGTATTTATTTATTTATTTATTCATTTTCCTTTTATTTTTTTAATATATTCTTATTGTCTTTTTTTTTTTTGTCAACTAAAACCCAGCATAGCAGCCGGTACTTTTGGACACCTGTAGCTATATTGATCGGCCGAGGTCGGTCGACAGCCCTCGACCTCGAAACTCCACCCTCCTTTTCCTCCTTTTTCTCCTTCTCCTTCTTCTCCTTCTTCTCTTCGTCCTCCTACCCCGTAACCACCTCCACCACCTTTCCTCACGACCCCCCTTTGAGGCTAAAATTCAATCCTCTTTCCAGCTTTTCTTCATGCTACGTCCAACCTCCCTGCATTCAATGTTCCTTCTTCGTTTCTAAATCCCGATTGGAGCTATTTCCTCCGTTTTCTTCTTTTTTTCTCACCCTCTTCATCGACTACCTTATTCTTATTTTTTTCTTTTTTTTTTTTTTTCCTGTAGACCTCGTTGATCTATCATCTATTCGTGATCTTACACGATTCTACTACTTCGATTGATTCCGATCGTTTGGATCAGTGACAGATAATATATGATAGATAATATAGTTGTGATTAAATTCAAGGATTAAAATTTTTGTTGGATTAGAAAAGAGAGAGAGAGTCAGGCTATTAGAGATCGTTGAGTAATTATAGGAGTATTTATTTATGGACTTACTCTCGACTTGAACTAAACTCTCTATTTCTCTCTCTCTCTCTCTCTCTCTCTCTCTCTCTCTTTGTCTCATTATATTGAAAATAAAACTACACACACACACATAGTTATATAATATATATCTATAAATATAATACTTACACCTATATTATATATTAACATTCATGTACACATACGATCATAATACACACACGTACATATGTATACATACATACACATTTATATATATTTATATATCTATATATATCGCAAACGTTTCTTTGATATGAGTTAGTATATATACTGATATATATGTATATACATATATACACATATATTCAGCAAGTTATTCTTGTCTTATATAGCTACATAATATATATACATATATGCATACATACATACGTAATAACTAACTTTGGCGGTAATACTGAATGGATTTGTTTTGGCTATTGTACTAGCTCAATAGTACCATCTACTAATAGCTTCTAGCTACCTACTCGAATTTTAGCTTTTAGTTGTTCAAAATTTTACGAGTTTCGCCTGACCTATCGTTTGAATGCAATTACGAATAGGTAACTAAGTGTTCAAGAGATTTATGGGGATATATAGAAATAAATTCGGTCTCTCTCTCTCTCCCTCTCTCTCTCTCTCTCTCTCTCTCTCTCTCTCTCTCTCTCTCTCTTCCTTTATTTCTGTATCTCTAGTTATTCTGTTATTCTATTTAACATTGGTATTTAACATTCCTTGAGATTATCAAAAGTGTATTAATGTAAAATCTGAATATGAGAAGATCACGCAAAATTACCTCACGAAAACATCTCATCTTTTCTTATCACTCTCTTTTCTATTTCTATTTCGTATTCTCGTTTCTCTTTATCTATCTCTTTTTTTATTTATCTTTTTCTTTTATCATCCTTATTCTTTCGAGGAATTGAAAACGTACGTTCACTTTTATTCGAAATGTATAAAAGCAATACCCTGTTAACTCTCAATTGTATCTGAACTTCTCAATAATCTAAACACAAAGGTTCCTAACTTTAGTCTTATCCAACATCAGTCACGTAAATAAGTGGAATATTTAAAGATTTTTTTATCGGATCTAACGTTCTTATCCTTTAAGACTTTACGACTATTTTGTGAGTATGACGTACGTACTTATATACGTGTGTACGTATTTTCGTCGAATTTTTTATTTTATTTTATTTTTTTTTTCTTTCTCTTCGCATTCCGATAACTTTTACATTTTTTTTTTTTTTTTTATACTTTTTTATTTTCATTTATATGTGGGGCGTGTGGTATACGTCGTGTGATATGTTATTTAAGATTATTTAAAATTGTTGATTATTATCTACGAATGAAATATTCTTCGAATTACATTTACAATTAGAAATGAATGATTAGAAAATTGCGTGAATTTTTTTTTTTTTTTTTTTTGGTATCATTAGAAGATCTGAAATTGTTAGATAGTCAAATATTTTTTTCATTCAATTTGTTTTCTAGCTTTGTATACAAAATAAAATTATTAAATTCGATTATTAAAACGATTTAGAATATTATTGGAATATAATAAAAATTCAAGCCTATTATCATCCATTAAAAATACTTGAACTGTCATTAGCTATTTCATTTTATCCATCAAACGATTAAAATTAAATAGTTCGTAATACAATTAAAACGTTGGCGAAATCTAATCATCTAGTTAAGATTTATTTTATTCTATTTAGCTGTATTATCGTAGTAAATTGTTAAAATTAGATACATCAAAAGTTACGAATTAAAACAAATTTTTATTATATTAGATTGAGTTTAAAGTCGAATACATAATGTTATTAAATAATGTTTAGTATTTAGATGGTTTATCCAAATCATATAAAATTTATTAAAAATAAATTCCAATCTTTTCTTTCTCTTTCTTTCTTTTACTTTCATTTTTTGTATGATTAAAAAAAAAAAAAAAGAAAAAAGAAATAAAAGTTGAAAATAAACGATGAAAAGCTTAGAAAAGGAGAATGTCGAATGAGAGAGTCTGACCAACGCGATGCGACGACGGTCGAGTTCTTTATGTACTCTCGTAAATAGCAACGACAACGAGGACGACGATGAGAAACTCAAGCGAGACTGAAATTCTAATAAAAGTCTATCCGTGATCTACTAACCGAGTCTAGTTCTCTTCTAAAATGTGTGACGAGTCCTTTCTAACATATATTCTCATGAATCAAATTTTTGCGATATTATTTCTGTTAATTAAACTAAAAATTAAACACAGCTTCTTTTCTTCTCTCTTTTTTTCTTTTTTTTTTTAATTTTCATTCTAATAAATAAAATCTTTACGATAATCTCTAGTTAAATAAAAACGGTATAGAAAAAATTCGTCGAACGTGTGCGACGAGTCCTTCCTAACATTTTTTTCCTATTAAACCAAATTTTACTATAATTTCTACTTGAAAAAAAAAAGAAAAAGAAAAAGAAATAATTAAACGCGACGAGTCCTTTCTAACGTTTCTTCTAATGAACGAAACTTTATTTTTACTCGACAAAAAAAAAAAAAAAACTCACGAAACGGTAACGAGTCCTTTGTGTAACGCTTTTTTTAAATAGACAAAACTTTTACGATTAGGTATATTTTATTTGATAGAAAAAAAAAAAAAGATAGCTGAACGTGACAAATCCTTCCTTATATTTTCTAATGCGACAAAAAGTTCTGGTAGTAAAATTACGATTAAAAAAAAAAAATAATAGAAGAAAAAGAACAAAGGAGAGAAAAGAGACAAGGATAAAAGATATTTTTAGAAAGACTTTGCATTCGATTAGAAACACTTTTATCACCCAAAGTCTCTCTCTCTCTCTCTCTCTCTCTCTCTCTCTCTCTCTCTCTCTCTCTCTATCTCTCTTTAAACGTAAAAGTAGAACGAAGAGGAAAGTAGATCGATACTTTCTCTCTCTCTCTCTCTCTCTTTTTTCTTTCTCTCTCTTTCTCTCTCTTCGATGTAACAGACTACTCTTTGAAACGTTACAATATAAACCGTTCTAGCATAACTTGTTTGTCGTTAAAATCGTCGTAAATTTAGCTCGGGGACATCGTCCGAGATAGAAAAGAGAAAACCAAGACTTGTTTACTTGGTAAGATAGATAGAAAAGTATCGCTGTAAAATATATTCTCTTGAGAAAAAAAGAGGGACAGAGAGAAATAGAGAGAGAGAGAGAGAGAGAGAGAGAGAGAGAGAGAGAGAGAGAGAGAGAGAGAGAGAGAGAGAGAGAGAGAGAGAGAGAGAGGTGGGGGAGAGAGGGGAGAAAGAAATTTATTCGAAAATTTTTCTTTATTTTTATTGCCGAAGAAAGAATAAATAAGAGCATAAAATATAATTGGAAAAATATATATATATATAGGTGTATATGTATATAATAAATTAGAAGATCCCTTTTTTTTTTTTAAATTATCATCGACAAGAAGGGATACTTTTTTGACAATTCATCTCTAATTACTTTTATTTGTAGAGATAAGAAAAATGAATATAAACAAATAATAATTAAAGAACGTAAATCATCAACAAATTTGCTTTTTATTCATTCTTTAATTCATTTAAAAAAAAATCATTTTTTAATCATCTTTAATCATTTCAAAAAAAAAAAAAAAGGAAAAAAAAGAACGATACGTCGAAATATACACGGACAGGGTGGGTGGTGGGTGAGTGCTGATATTCCAAATCGATTGCACATTTTTTTTTCACTATACTTATTCAGTCTCAAATTTCTTTCTTTTTTTTTTCTCCAGATTATAACATAATCCCTAGGTTTATAGTTTCATATTGTCGGTGAGAGGGAATGGAAGAAAAAATAAAATGCAAATTAGTTCAAAAAGTATCGAGAAAAATTAAAATCACTTGGAAACTTTTAGTTTACTCTTTTTTTTTTTTTTTTTTTTTTTTTGTAAAAGTAGGTTCCTTCTAAAAAGGATTTTTTCTATCTTTATCTTTATCTATCTATCTATCTATCTATCTATCTATCTTTTTCACGTAGAAAATTCCAAAGAGATTTCACACGCTTTTCGCAAACTGACGAAAACGTGATGCTTCCTGAAATTGATGTTTCTTATGGGACACCATCCTGTCCCGGTCACATGTGTTTTCTAAGGGAGAAAGGGAAGGATGGATGAATAGTTGGAGGGGATGAAGGGAGTTGACGAGAGAAAGAGAGAAGAGTCGTGAGCAACAATGGAATACCTTTCGAATCGTTTTCGTCTAAATCTCCTTCACAAAGCCAAACGACTAATCCCATAAAACCCATGGTGTTGGTTTTTTTGTCCTTTTTCCTTTTCTTTGTTCCTTTCTTTTTTTTTCATATACGATAGTTTAACTGAAAACCGATTATTATTATTATTATTGTTATTATTATTATTATTATTATTATTATTATTATTATTTTATTTGCTTTTCTTTTTTATTATTATTATTATTTTTTTATTTTTTCCTCCTCTTTTTTTAATGTCTAAAAAGAAGAGAAAATTGTCCATGTGATTCTTAATACTGAACTTAATTCATGATCATATACTGATTATATTACTTAGTGTTGGATTAAAAATAATTGTTTATAACAAATTGTTTATAACATTTTTTATAAAAATTCTTAATTGCATGTATATATTTATACGTACATAAGTCACTTAATATTATTCGAAAAAAGTTATTTATAAAAATTGTTTATAACAAATTGTTTATAACAAATTGTTTATAACAATTTTTGTTTTATAACAAAACATTTATGCATATATACGCACATTACTTAGTATGAGATAGTAAATTATTTGTTTATAACAAATTGTTTACAATAAATTGTTTATAATAATTTATTTATAACAAATTGTTTATAACAAAATTTTTATAACAAATTCTTAACAATATGTATGCACTTATACGTACGTAGATTATTTAGTTTCGCATAAAAAAAAAGTTAGTTAGAAAAATAGTTTATAACAAATTGTTTATAACAATTTGTTTATAACAAATTTTTTATTGTACATACGTATGTATACGTATATTACTTAATGCTGGATTAAAAAAAAATTTTTTATAAAAAATTGTTTATAACAAATTGTTTATAACAATTTGTTTATAACAAATTGTTATAAATAATATGGAGAAAAATTTACCATTTATAATGGTCTTGGTTTCATGTTTCTACGATTATTTGTTTCCGAGATATTGCAATACGAATATTAGACACATAATTGACCCACTGACCTACATAATTACTACATGAATGAATACTGACCTACATAATTACTACATGAATGAACACTGACCTACATAAATTCTTAGAATTTACGTTACTATCATCAGCTGTTTGACGTAAACAGTTTTTACTACTTACTACGTTTCGTATTCATATCATCTGTTCATTGAGTTATGAATGAAAATATTCAAACGTTTATATCTTCTGACCGAAAAGTCGTAGAGACTTGAAATAAAAACCATTTTAAAGGGAAAAATGTTCTCTTTTTATTCATCTAATCAGATATATTTAATATAATACGATCAATTTTATAAATATTTGAGAAATCAGTATTTTGTAATTGCATATAGGTACATGTAATGTATTTGTTAGATTTAAAAAATTGATTTTATTCTAAATTAATTCTCATAAATGTATATGACTTTGTAGAGGATTAATAGACGTATTGGAATATTATATTTGCATAATTGTGTTATGGTGTATTCGAGAAGTTCAATTTTTGACAAAATAGAAGGTGAGAGAGAGAGAGAGAGAGAGAGAGAGAGAGAGAGAGAGAGAGAGAGAGAGAGAGAGATATACTTACTTACGTCACAGTATTAAAGTTTCGAGATTATGTTACGTTAGTAAACGAGCAATGCTTATTAACCCTTTGAATTTCCAATGGAATAATCGATAGGATAATAATTTTAATAGGTTAATTAACGAGATCAATTATAATCAAACTATTTTGTGATAGATGATTTTGTTATTTATATATTTCATTTTTTATTTTCATATTTAACTACGTTAGATTATATTATTATATGAATATTAAATAATAAGATCACGTTTTGAAATTAGGTAGCCCCATGGAAATATTATGATTATAATTATATCATTATTATTATTATTTTAATACACAACGATTAAAAAGAATCGTTACATGATTATCAAAAAAAGATATATATGAGAGAATTTATAGTTATTTACGAATTTCGACGAATAAACATCAAAGTTTGGATTTAGATACTCGAGATAAGAACAGACATTCGTTATAAGTTAAGAATGTCTTTCTAAAAGTATACTTTGTCAAGTTATATGTATTCGTAGACCTCATGAAAGTGGCTGGGTGAAATAATTTCGAGGTCGAGGACGGGGCTGGAATCATAGCGAATGGGTTGGGAAAGAGAAAAGGACGATTTATCGAGCTAATCCTCTCAACTTTAAACAAATTTTTCTCATCCTCCTACATTTTGCATTTTAACGAAGATATAAATATAAATATATGCGTATATATGTATAATATAATACATAGGAAAAAAATCTAGAACACCACTTTGTAAATTTGCTCGTCATCCTTTTATGTATAAAATTATTATTTTCATTTATAATATTATTATTGTTATTGTTGTTGTTGTTGTTGTTGTTGTTATTATTATAGTAGTAGTAGTAGTAATAGTAGTAATATTTTATTTTATTTTTGTTTTTATGAAAATAATTAATCTTCTTTTTCTTCTTCTTTTTTTTTTTTTTTTTTTAATTTACAATTTTAATTTCGTTGTGATAATTATGATATATTATTTATTCTATACGATAAATTATTTCACCATATGTTTGAATTATTATTAATACTAAGGCCATCGGATTTCCAAACAGACGATAAAAGGAAGATAGTGTAGTCAATTTTAAAGTAAAAATTTCTAATCAATCTGTGGCTCTAAGAAAAAAAGGGGAAGGACTTCGAATAGAAAGAAAAAAAAAAAAAAATCGCGAAAAAGATAGAAGAGGAGAGAAAAGAAAGGAAATCAAAGCATGGAAGGAACAACCTCGTTGAACGAAATTAGAAAAGACGTGGATCTGACAAATCGCACCAGCTGGAGGTCGATTCGTTGAGATTTCCACGAGAAAGACAGAGACAGACAGAGGCAGAGAGAGAGAGAGAGAGAGAGACAGAGAGAGAGAGGGAGAGAGAGAGACAGAGAGAGAGAGAGAGAGAGAGAGAGAGAGAGAGAGAGAGACAGAGAAAGAGAAAGAGAAAGATAGTAGAAAAAGGAAGAAGAGGATAGAAAGAGAGCTAATATCATAGAATGGAAGAGAGAAAGAAAGAACGAGAGAAAAAAAGACAGAAAGGCCGAGATAGATAGAGAAAGAAAAAAGGTAGGCGAAGAAAATCGGTTAAACGAAGCGGAACATTGTAATTGAATCGACGGTAGGTGGTATGAGAATGAGTGAAACAAAAAGAGATGAAAAAGAAAGAAAGAGAAAGGGATATGAAATGAATAGCAAAAAAGAGAGAGAGAGAGAGAGAGAGAGACAGAGACAGAGAGAGAGACAGAGAGAGAGAGAGAGACAGAGAGAGAGAGAGAGAGAGAGAGAGAGAGAGAGAGACGATAATACCGGGGTCAAGCAAACGGAAGTAAATGGGGATGTAAGCTTACAACGTTCTTTTCTTTTTTGTAAAGTCGAATAAAAAAAGATAGATAGATAGATAGATAGATAGATAGATAGATAGATAGATTAGATAGATAGATAGATAGATAGATAAAGAAAGAAAGAGTGAGAGAAAATACACGTAGATACAGTTAGTTCTCTGTCTTTCTATCTGTCTCTCTCTCTCTCTCTCTCTCTCTCTCTCTCTGTCTCTCTCTCTCTCTCTCTCTTGCCTTACCGATCAATAGCTACAGGTGGCAGCCATTTCCTAGCCAGTGGCTCTTGTGCCTCTCCCTTTTTCTTCTACTTCAACACTTGCTTGGTATTATCCTTGACAGACCTACTTCTTCGTCTTCTTCTTATTCTTCTTTTTCTTCTTGTTCTTGTTCTTTTTCTTCTTTATCTGCTTCTTCTTCTCTTAACAAAATGGAAGAGAGACAGGGGGGGGGGAGGAAGAGGAGAGAAACATCATCTTCTCGAATAGTATTTAACTAAAATTTAATATCATTGATAAGTCATTTTGTAACAAGGTCTTTTGACTGACTACTTGTGTCCTTCTCTGTCTAATAAAATTTAATTACATGTTCGAATATTGCACTGCGTAAAGGCAATATTCGAATTTGTTTTTAATTTTCATTATCTGCGATATATATTCAACGTTTATAGATATTTTTTATTAATTAAAAAAAAAAAAAAAAAAAAAAAAAAAAAAGGGAAAGAAAAAGAAATGATGTTTCATCAAAATTATGTGACGCTTGAGAATTCACAAAAGTTTATTTGATATTGAAGGACAAACGAAATCATATGTTTGCTATGATATTTTGTAAAAATAATAATGGTCAAATACCGTTTAATTAGTAACGATACAAATAAAAAACGAACGAATAAGGCTCCAAGCATTTTCTTTACGTCAGAAATAATTAAGATTTTTTTTTTTGTTTTTTTTTTGTTTTTTATTTTTTTTTTATTTTTAAGCGTGATTGAAAATAAAAAGAAACAAACAAATAAACAAGAACCCTTCAATATCCAATAGAATTTTTCTCGGTCGATAACTCGAAAGGTTACTCTTGAAACACACAAAAGGGCACAGGTCATTGCTTCGAAATTCTCAGAGTATATGCGATCGAACAATACAATTTCCGTAGTTTCATCGAGTTGTCGGTAGAAAGAGAGGAGAAAGAGAGAGACAGATTTGAATGTATCGAAAGGGCAAGTAGTGAGAATAGTCGAAAAGTTTTTAGGTGATATTAAAAATAAATTACTTTGTATCGACATTCTTTTTTTAGACTCGAAGATCTCTTCTAATATTATTTTAAAACTTTGCTAGCCTAGTTTGACAAGCTTGAACAACAACAGGTCTAACAAAAAAGAAAAAGAAAAAAAATATTAAAAAAAAAAAAAAAATTGATTCTTAAAATCGCTCAATAAAATTTTGACCAGCCTTGTAAAAAAAAAAAGATATATATATTTAGAGAAAAAAAAATATATATATATTTCTTTTTAATTCGAGATCATCGATAATCGATTCGTTCAGGAAAAAAAATGTTAATTTCTAATTTCTAATTTTTTCTTCTTGTATTTTTTTTTCTTCCTCCTCTTTTTCTTCTTCTTCTTTCTCATATTTATTCTATTTATTTATTCACTTGATCGAGAAATTGATTTCTGTTTTTCTTTTTTTTTTTTTTTTTCTTTTTTAACCTTCGAACTTCAGAGCATTTAATCGTGAATTACATTAATTGCTCTAATTCAAAGTAGAGAGTGGGTTTCAAGTACTACCTATGAAAGAGGACGCTGGATAAATGTAAAGGAAAGGAAAGGGGAAAGATGAAGAGTAGGATAAATAGGAAGAGAAGGAGAAGAATGGAAGAAGTCATGGAAAGTTTTGTAGACTGTTAAAGGGCAAGCATTATTCATTATTCATTAAGAGTCGAACATTAGCTTTTGTGACGTGATGTGTCATCGATGAACGATGAAAACCTTTTGTCTTTAACACGCTAACTTATAGAAGTTAGTTCCGATTTGGTTGTCTCTTTCCAATTGCATTTAACTGTTTCGTGACAATGAACTATCTCTCTTTCTCTTTCTATCTGTCTTTCTGTTTCTGTCTCTGTCTGTCTCTGTCTGTCTGTCTGTCTTTCTATTTAACATTTGCCCTCGATTCATATTCTTACTCGTGTTCCATACATATATATGTATGTATGTATGTATGTATGTATGTATGTATGTATGTATTAGAGAGTTGGCATCTAATCATTAAAATTAGATATAAATTAAATACTATTAATTGTGATAATGTATTCTATTTTGATATACATATCTATGAAACAAAATTGAATAAGGTTTTCACTACTCCCAACGAGATTTATTATTATAGATAAAATTATTATTATAGAATATTAATTGATAAATACGTTCGATTAAGTGTTTGATAAAAATAATCGTAAATCAATAATTGTTGTAAATAACGAATAATAAATTTCGAAAATTATATGATACAGTAAAGTTTATCTCGATTATCCGATTAGAGTGTAATCGATGAAATAATTTTATCTAATTCTCTTACGACACCTTTTTATAATATTTAATTAATTTCTAAAGGAGGTAAATTTTGAAGAAATAAAATCATTATGACCGGTCGTCATTTTTATAAAAAATGTTGAGTTAGAATTTGAGTGAAAAATTTGAGTAATCAAAATAATATCGTTTATTCTCCCTTAAGGGATATTCTAAGGAAGCTTAGAAATATATAGTATACCTAACCTTAGCTATCATGAAATCCCGTCAACTGTTCTCATACACACGGTCCCGAAGGCCGAAGGCGTAGAGCTCCCTCAGGAATCGAGTTTATCTCAGCACCCGACGCTTAATTACAACGCGTAATCGTATTTTGATTGCGTCTTGGGTAGGCCGCCTGGAGACAGATAGAGATAGAAATAGATAGATAGATAGACAGGGAGGGAGAGAGAGAGAAAGATATATATATATATATATATATATATATATATATATATATATAAAATGACGACCAAGTAACTTAGAACAACAGCAACAATTTCTGGAAAACTAGACGTTGTTTCTAACAGAAACAACATTTTTAAAATTGATAATTCAACGTTCAAACAAAGAAATACTCATATTTATCATAATGTTGATATCATAATTACTCAAATAAATATGAAAAAATTCGAAGATAGAATTTCCACAAGTTCGATGAGAAATATGTGTATATATATATATATATATATATTTGGTACATGTATCTTCATTTGGTATCTTTATTTCGTATATCTTCATTTTGTTTTAATTTATTTTAATATTTGTTAGTGTATATTTTGTATGTTAAAAGTAATTAATTAGGCAGTCGGAATTCTTGTAATTAATTTAATTATCTGATTTCTATGGAAATTTTATATATAGTATTTTTTGTTCTTTCTTCTTTTATTATGATTATTCTACAGGATGATAATTATTATTTCTTATATAAATATGTTTACATATATATATATATATATATATATATATAATTTTTTCTTTTTTATATATCCTTATAATTATTAAATAAGGATAATGATTCTATGGTATAACGTAATAATTATTATATCTTTTTACTTTTAACTAATTCAGACTAATTCTACATGTATATTATTCCTTTCTTATATTATAATTTTTGTCAAATTTTTTTTCTCACGCTTGAATGAATTTTTTTTCTTCCGTTTCTTTTTTTTTTTTTTTTCTTTTTCTTTTTATTTATTTATTTTTGTTCTTTCAGAAGCATGGACGTAAATCTCGAAAATAGATATTTCGAATACCAATCGTCTTTCAAAACTTGTACAGATATATTTAGCTATAACAATACGAATAAGAAGAAAATAAATTTTTCGTTCACGGGAAATCTGTCTGTTCGTGTTCGATATATGCATTCGATAGTTATCGATAGGAAGAAAGGAATCAAAGAGATCGGTTATTCACAGTCAAACGAACAAACGAACGAACGATATCCATTATCCGTCGACGTTCTATCGTTTATCTTGTCTACTAATGGAAAATAAATGCTCCGTTATAACGCGATTCCTTCTCGAGATTTCTATGCTTTTTAGTTCTTTCTTCTATTTCCTGTCCATACAGAATGAGTTAGATTCTACTAACTGTCTAACGTCAGTCAATCATTGATTAAAAAAAAAAAAAAAAAAAAAAAAAAAAAAAAAAAAAAAAAAAAAAAAAAAAAAAAAAAAAAGAGGAATGAAAGAAAGTAAAAGAAATGAAATTGTAATATACAACAATTGTATCTTATAATAATTGTAAGAGCATTTAAATAATTTTTTTTATTATATATAATATATGTTTTATTATAATGTTATGTGAATAATATTATCTATATGTCGTTACACACACACACACACACACACACACACACATAAATTTATCTTTATTTGAAATTATTTATTTATTATTATTTTTTTTTTTTTACTATTGTTTCTGGTTTTTTTCTTCTTCTATTTTTTCTTTTTTCTTTTTATATATTTTTAGCTTTTTTTTTTTTGTTTTGTTTATTTTTCTTTCTTGTGTAATAATCTATTTCGTTAATGAACTATCTTTGTTTTCATAACATACTATTGATTGTAATGTATACATTGTAGTTCTCTTTCTCTCTCTCTCTTTCTCTTTCTCTTACTCTTACTCTCTCTCCCTCTCTCACTATACGCCATCACATTAATTAAAGCTGTCTATAAGCTATAAATACATATCCGTTCGTTCCACGCATTCATACATAGTATATACATACATATACACATATGTACATACAATACATAAGACAGACAAAAATATATATACTATGTCTGTGTATATGTATATATGTGTATGTGTGTATGTACGCTTATCAATAATCCATGAAACGCGTTATAGCTATTTATGTATCAATGTATTTCACGAATATCTATTTTGACATGAAACGGCTAGTGTCTAATTTTATTCAGGATCGTATGTTCCATAAATGACCTATTTTCAGAATTGGTACTAACTTAAATAAAATAACGAGACTTTTTAGATCGGTAAAACCAATTTATAGGATTCGTCATTCGTAATGGAAATGTAGGTAATCGATATGTCGATCAAGATAGTTACATTACTTTTCGATATATTATATTTTCATCTTTAAATTTCTTACTTTTGTCTCGTTTTTTTTTTCTTTTTTTTTTTCTTTTTTTTAATTGGATTTCTTATCTGCGTACAGTTGGTTATAATTATAATAAAAAACAAGTCATATATTATTATACGAGTATAAGAAAAGAATGATGTGCATATGATAATGATAAAACTACTGTTTACTGTCAATCGATAAAAAATGATAAAATTATTGTGTTTTTTTTTTTTTTTTTATAGTAAATACGAATATTTAAAAATTATTGCTTTTTCTCCCCCTCTCTCTCTTTTTTTTTTCTCAATGATAAAAATTGAACGAATTCGATAAAGAATGATTCATTGGAAATATTATTTATTGTCATTGATAGAAAAAAACAAAAAAAAAAATCCAATAAAAAATCATTTTATATCGAAAAGTAGATGTGCGTAAATCGATTGAAATCGATGATCGTTAAATTTTTTCTTTTTTTTTTTTTCGAATGCATTTAATCCTCGATCCTTCGTGTTTTCAAACATTTAATAAGAATCAACGACTACACCGAGGCTCTTTTACACGCACCCTAGAAATCCCTATCGTAAATCGTTAAACGCGAAGGCGAGACCCATTCGCAATAACAATGAAATTCGTCCCTTCCGACTATTTTCTTCATCCTTTCTCTTCTCTCCTCGAAAATGGAAGTGGAAAGTCGACAGAAAAAGGGAGGGAGAGGGAGAGAATGAAAGAGATAGTGACAGTGAGAGTGAGTATCGTCTACACAACGTTTCGAATTTAATGATCTAATTATTTTAAATTAATTTGGTAATAAATAATCCCCACATGAAAAGATCAAGGTTTAATAAGAGCAAATTATTTCAAGAAAACATTTTTTTATTTATATATACTTACATATAATATATTTATATGGATATATATATATATATAAATTTATTATTTGTATGTGTATATATATATATATATATATATATATATATACGATGATTGTGTTCATTTACGTATCCGTCTGTTTACGTTCACATTTGTTCATATTTATATAGTACATTGACATTTCCTCCTTCATATTCATATAAATGGATGTGTTTTCACATATGTATATTCCTTCCATGATCTGTAGAAAATTTACATAAATACGTGTTTATCTAACTTCTTTGTTATCACACACATATATATATATATATTTTTTTTTCCACATGCTTACCTACATGCATATCTATGGCATAAGTGTTCACACATGACTATATAAATGTGCTCACCTATATAAGTTTCCGTCGTTTTATTTTTTCTATCTGCAATCTTATTTGTTTATTTACGTTTATTATGCACGTCTGCGTCTCTCTCTCTCTTTCTCTCTCTCTCCATGTGAGTGTGTGTGTGTGTGTGTGTCTATTCGTGTATGTTTAGGAAGATCGTAAACGCCTGAAGCGGGTGTGTTTTGTACGTATATATCGTCATACGGATATCAAGTTTACATAGAGAGAAAGAGAGAGAGAGAGAGAGAGAGAGAGAGAGAGAGAGAGAGAGAGAGAGAGAGAGAGAGAGAGAGAGAAATTGTGGATAGCAGGGAAGGGGAAGAATCTTCCGGAAGGAATAAGATACTATATACCACAAATTACGTTTACTTTGACATCGGTTTAGCTGCAAAATAGATATCGTTATCGCCTTTGGAAAAGTCCTTCACAAATTACAAATAAACACTTTAGACTGGACCAATATAGATTTATGTATATTATATATACTTCTTAACGATATAAAACAATAATTTTTCATTTGGTATGATATCTCGATCTTACTGATCATCCTTGGTATGATATAAATTATACAAAACGAAAGAAATATATATATATATATATATATATATATATATATAAAAAGAAATCCCAAAAAATTGTTGAGAAATGTTATAAGTGAATATAAGGATTCATGTAATTATATTGCAAATTGATCGATAAAAACCTGAACAAGATATAATTGCATGAAATGAAAATTGTAAATAATTCTATAATTGACAAGATAGTTTGTGTTACGACTTTTCATAGTAGACGTAAATATATTATATTATTTCAACATTTGATCTTTCAAATTCTTTTTGTCACACATACACACTTACATTTTTGTCCTACTTTCCATCTGGTCCGATCTTAAATTTAGAATTTATCTTGTAATACGAAAAGACTCTCGAAGTAAGTAGAGTTATAAATCTTTTAAATCGTTTCGATCGTTCTATTTATCTATGTCTCTCTCTCTCTCTCTCTCTCTCTCTCTCTCTCTCTCTCTCTCTCTCTCTCTCTCTCTCTCTCTCTCTCTCTCTTCCTCTCTTTTTTATCTTTCGTAAGTGATCTGGAAAGTTTCGAGAAAACGAAGATGTTTAATTAACCCTTTGAGCAGTCAATTTTCTTACGACAAACTAACTTCTAAAACTGTGTTTGAAAACTGTGAACTATAAAGGTCTATATATATATATATATATATATATATATATATATATATATATATATACATTGTATAAACATAATATAAATGATCAAATAGTGTATTAAAATATTTGACAGTTAATCGATTGGTAGTATTACTCTGAAATAAAATTTGTGTGATTATATATATAATTTTTTACTCAAATTTATATAACATAAACTTACGATGAATTATATATAATGCATAAAATTATATTCAAAGCTACGATTTAACGTAATATCACTATATTATATACATATATATATATATATATTTTTTAATTTACTGAACTACATAGAAAATGGAGCAAATCTAAAAACATAAAGAGAGAGAGAGAGAGAGTTAAATCTAGATAAATAAATAAGATAAATAAAAACTATCTAGATCTACAAAAGAAAAAATTTTTTTTTTAATAAAAACATTTAAATACCCCTAAAACATGTACATACTCTCGTATCTATCTCGAGACATGTCTCAAATAAACAAACTCTTACGATTCGGGTAGAGAATGAAAAAAGAAATTATATTATTAACAATCTTGAAAAACTTTAAAAAACATTATGTCCTTCGGATAAGACGAGAGTCTGTTCGTTAATAAACTTTGATCGATATTGACAAGCTGTCTTCGTTCTAAGTCAAAGCTCGTCGTAGCTCGATTAAACTTGGCAGCTGCGTGTACTCGAATGGAATTCTGAAACAAAGCCGCTGACATGCAACGTGAGAGAGTAAGAGAGAGGGAGAGAGAGTGAGTAAGTAAGTGAGTGAGTGAGTGAGTGAGTGAGTGAGTGAGTGAGTGAGTGTTTCTATGACACCCGTTACATTGCGTGCATCAAACGTTTGCATAGAGGGTTAATTTAATTTCCCGTTGGCACGCCCTAACGTGTATACATACGTTCAGTATGTATACGTACGTATATGTAAAGGGTGGACCAAAAGTATTCAAATCAATTTGAAAAGTCAATTATGATTCTTTTCTTTTCTTTTTTTTTTTTTTTTTTTTTGACTTTTTTTTTAATAATTTTTTTCCTTTTTTCTTCTTTCTTTTTTGTAAACTTTTTTTTAGACCGATTTGATATCAGGAAATTGATAGCTAAGGATATCGAGTTAAAACACTCGTCATTTTTTAGTTATCTAAAAAAAAGTTGTAATAAAATTAATCGAAGAAATAAAAAGTTTGTGTAATTTAAATTTGCAAAGTTCTTGAGAGAAACTTTTGCATCATCTTGTTGTATGTGCGTGTGAGCGTGCGTACGCACGTACGTAGCTTATAAAAGGGTTTGGATCGAAGAAGATGGAAATGTTGATTTTTCAATTTCATTTTTTATTCAACGATATGTTATCTAACATGAATCTTATCTCTTCTAATACCTCTCTGTGATATTTTCTAACATGTTATCGAAAGTTGCTTTCGTATTTTCTCTTTATACTCGCTTTCATTTCCGATGTACTTATAAATATATATATATTTATATATATACACACACACACACTTTTATGTACATACGTCTCCTACATGCGTATATATGCATGTATATATGTGTAGGTGTACATTATTTCAGTTTACACGTGGTCTCTCTCCGATCGTTATTTTTAAAGCACACGTAACATCGTTGTCGAGTTTTAGCACTTCTATAATAATCGTAATATAATTTTATTATAGTTCGTATATCGATGATTATTATTAACGATCACAGGTATATTTTTATACTAGTAAATGTCCTTGTTATTTTAAAATCTGTTCTACCATGTTATTTAAAATGATACTCGGGTTATAATATGAAGGACGTTGCACTTTTGTGGAATTGTGGTTTAACTGTGGTCTCGTTTTTTAGTGATGGGATTTTATATGGGAAAGTTATTTCATAAGAAATTATTTATTGATCGTATTCGTGTAAAATTGATTATGCAGTTTGTATTGTAAATTTCTTTTTTCTTCTGTTTTAATATTAAATTTTATAGTCAATGTTATGTCTTTCCTTTCTTATTTCTTTCTCTCTCTATTTCTTCTTCTCCTTTTTTGTTTGTTTGTTTTAAAACTAATTTGCATAATTGGCATTTTTTTTTATGTACATGTATATATATATATATATATATATATATATATATATATGTATGTAGGTCAAATTAAAGTGAAATTAATTACGTATAGATGTTATTATTTATTTTCAATTGATTAATTTTATGATCAATATATTTTATATGTTCAATGAAATTTTTGTTCCTTGACATTTTTGACATCATAATTATTAACAACACAATTTTATCAAACAATAATATTTCTAAATAAATAATCAAGCATAATCTAACGAATGATTTTATTCACAATAATAAATTGCAAATTTGTAAATAATGATTGACTAATTTGAAATGATTACCATTTAAACAAAATTTAATATAAATTAACAAAATATTTTCTTTCTCGAACGAAGAATTTTTCTAACATATTTTCTATTTACATGTATATACAAAACCTGATCGTAGAGTACCAATTTCGGTGATTAATGGAGGAGAATCGATCGGCTTCTGGTGAGCATAGCGGCTAATAATCGTTCAACGAGAGTTCTATGAAGTAGTTATCGGTGCCATAATCGATGCTCGACCCTCCATTAATCGACTCTCCAACTCTACGAATGATAAAACAGTATGGTTGAATATCGTCCAAAAGTACTCACTTATGTACTTACTATATATATAAATTATACTAGTAGTTATTGAATTTATGCAACTTCGAATGCATTATTTAAACAATCTTTCAATGTATCGACTGTGTTGTTAGCAATCTAAACAAACAATATTGCAGATATGTGAATTGAATTTAAAACTTTTAACGCATCAATCAATTCTGCAATTTTTTGGATATTGCAAATTCTTATGCAAGACGCCATATTACATATATTCTACTAACTCAAGTATACAACTTGAATTATGTAACTATAAAACATACATATGTGTATATTACATAACTCATATAAATATCTATATTACACACACACACACACACATACATATATATTGTATAAATTATAATTAACAATAATATATGTATTAACACTTATATAAACACTTATGAATTATTATCAAATTTAATACAAGATTAACCACAAATATTTGTTTCATTGAGAATAATAATAATAATTATTATAAATATCAAAGTTTCTATCACGTTATTTTTTACAATTTTTCTTCTTTTTCTTTTCATTTATTTATTTATTTATTTATTTATTTCTTCTTTTCTTTTTTTTATTATTGTCGAACTCATTGAAGCGATAAGAAAATCAAATGTCAGATAGATTATGGAGGCAGGTGGAAATCAAACTTGACTTGTTTGTTAGACTGATTCTCTCTCTCTCTCTCTCTCTCTCTCTCTCTCTCTCTCTCTCTCTCTCACTCTCTCACTCTCACTCTCACTTTCTCTTTCTTACTCTCACACTTTCTCTCTTTCTCTCTCTCTCTCTCTCTCTCTCTATCTATCTCTATCTATGTCTTTCATTCTGACACTTGGTTGGCCTTAGCACATGTTCGATCGAGGGTGTCGAGTGGTTACTGCTTAAGGGATGAAACGGGTTGACTGACAAGCATGGTACCCATGTTAGCACGCGTTTATACGCTAATGTTAGCACGATCTATCGCTTTGTGTTTACTTTGACTACCAGCTGGTATCTGTCTATCGGTCTTATTGGTTAAACTGTGCTAAATGTTACGATCGAATTGCTTAAGTATATATGTACATACGTACATATGTATGTATGTATGTATGTATGTATCAATTATACGATAATAATTATTTTTACATCATAGAATTATTTCTTGTCGAAATTTATTAATCAATTATTTTGAAATTGAAACCCCGGATATAATTCAATTTTTGTTTCTTTTTTTTTCTTCCTTTTTCATTTTTTTTTTTTTTTTTTGTATACGTAGATTTATGTCGAAATATAAATAAAAAAAATATATATATATATTTTCTTTTAGATGCTATTTCAAATTAAAAAAAGCTCTTACGAATTTGCCAAGAGATTTAATTAAAACACAGAGTGTTTTAACGAAAAGTTTCAATGTATTATTAAATAACTTTTCTTTCTTTTTTTTTTTTTTTTTTTTTTTTTTTTATTTGTTACTCTTCTTCAAGACATTCCCGGCTTAATATTTTCAAAATGAAAACGCAACTTTCTTTTATTACCCATTTTTTAAGAACTTTGGAGGAACCTTTTAATATTCGTCTTTATTTATTTGTTTGTTTGTATTTCTTAGTCGTTTCATTTCTATTCTTTTTATATATATATATATATATATATATTTTATCCTTGTTTCCATATTTAATTATCGATTTTTAATCGAAGCATCATATGTTTATTTTAAACGACATCAACTTGTTAATTAATGCAAACCTCAAAAGAGATTCTAAGCTCGTGGTTTACATAATAGTGATTAAAAAAAAAAAAAAAAAAAAAAGATAGAGAGAAAAAAAGAAGAGTTGATCTTAAAATAAGAGAGAGAAGGAGAGAAGGAGAGAGAGAGAGAGATCAACCTTAAGAGTAAATTGCAGTTTAACAGGTAAAAGCTTTGTTCGGTTTGCTTGGACACGTTCAGGAAACTCAACAAGTAGTCAGCAAAACGAGTAGAGTTGATGCTTAAGCGAAAGACGCTTAAGGCTTGTCTGCATTATACGAGGAGTTTGTCCGTACTATATAACCCTCGTTTACAAATTGAAACCAAATTTCTGTCCCATCAATCTTCTTGAGTAGAATCATTTATCAGTTTGCCTTAACACACATGATAAGTTATACATAAACACATGATACGGTCTACTTGTTTCATCTTTTTTTTCTTTTCTTTTTTTTTTATATATATATATGTATATACGTATTTTGTGTGTGTGTGTGTGTGTGTGTATAGGTATATAATGAAATAAATAATTAGAAAAATTGTTGTAGATTTCTAAAAATGAATTATGTTGCACAATAAGTAATTTATTAGACAAAATATATTTTTTTTCTTTCCGTTTTCTTTTTTCTTTTTTTCTTTTTTTTCGTGGAAATCTTTCTGCAGGTTTCTTCATCGAATTGATTTTTATTTTTGTTTAATTTGTTTTTTTAATAAGATTACCTTTTTCCGTCGAAGCTTTCTAATACTACATATTTTATACGTTTAATAATCTTTGGAAGATAATTAAAAAAAAAAAAAAAAAAAAAAAGACTAATACAGAATGTTTCGTAAGAAAAACTAAGAAATCGTTGAACTTTCGATATAATTGGAAATGAAATTTTTAATATATATATATATATATATATTTATTGTATCGAACAATACGATGTATTTAACTCGTCCTTAATTTAACATTTATTTCTTAATCAAACATTTATTTAGAGTTATCTAAGATAAGGCGAAATATATGTGTATATTCATACTACTTGCAGTCCGTGTCCAACCACTAACCATTACTACTTGTTGCAGTCCATCAGATAGGAAGATAAGATCCTTCCTGTTTCTCTAACTTCTCGTATCCATTTTGTAAAGACTAATTGGAACGAGTAATATTATCTTGGACCTCTCCTTAATTTAATCTGATTATTCTCAAAAAGAGAAACACAATCTTGTAGAATCTTTCGGAAACAAGAGAGAACAATTGTTACTAAACCTATTATCCGTTTAATCTTACTCGTTTAATCGTATCTTATTCGTAATGACACTTGTGCACGATCATATATATATATATATATATATATATATATATATATATATATATATATAAAGTAAATTTTCTTTTTATTTATGAAATACAAAATTTTGCGACAAATATAATTTATGTTAGTATATGTGTATTTTTTTCTTATTAATTTTTTTTTTATTATTCATTTTCTTCTTTCCTTTTTTCTTTTTTTTTTTCCCCCCCTTCAATTACATATTACGCACTGATATGAATCAATTATAACATAAATATTATACAAATGTATAATATTACATGTACAAATGTTTTTATATTATACATATATATATATATATATATATATATATATATATATGATAAAATAATGATAAATAAAAAAAGAAAAGAAAAAAAAAATTTTTTTTCGTTTAAATCGATGTACACAAAACGTGGCTAAAATTAACGTGTTAAATCGTACAGTTTCAAGTCTATCTTTAAACGGATTATATAAGCAAGCCTGATATCTCTCGAAAACAGTATAAGGGAGTCATAACTTTCATGAAGGGACCTTAGTATAGAAGACGGGGTGTGGTATGATGAGGGGGTACGTTGGGGTGGTTCTCTACGTTTAAACTTGTTATATATTATACTAAGCGTAAGTCACGAAAATGACTTGCACACCATGCCACCCTTAGGCAACATCCTCTCCCTAGTTTTGGTAAACATGCCGAGTAACATTCTAGCATTTTCAACAAGTTAAAACTTATATATATATATATATATATATATATATATATGATGTATGTATATATATATATATATATATGTGTGTGTACATAGCTAGTAAACGTCTTAGCGCTTGTTAAGTTGTAATTCGAATTTCAAGTTGTCGCCTTGAAAGTTCAACGTCGTTGAAACTTTTCGGTTACGGTGTGAGGATTATAATATGTGTGTGTGTGTGTGCGTGTGTGCGTGCGTGCGTGCGTGCGTGCGTGTGTGTGTGTGTGTGTGTGTGTGTGTGTGTGTGTGTGTACATAGAATATATAGAAATAGAGTGGATTCAAAATTCCTAAGGGATTTTCGAAGAAATCAATTACTCTTTTCGTTGGAGTTACTTTTTATTTTTTTAGATCGTAAAACTACGAGTCGTCTAATTGCAAAGCTAAGAAAAAAATTTCGGAGAAGGATAATCGATTTTTAAAATCACTTCAAAACTTTCGATGCATGTCCTGTATGATATTTTTATTTCCACTGTTAATTATGATCAGAAGGAAAAGAAAAAAAAAAAAAGACATCAAAAACGAAAGAGATTATTCATTCATTAAATATCTCGAAGGAATAGAGAAGATATGTAAGTTGTATATTTTTTTTTTTCTTTTAAGTTATGTTTTTTTAAGTTAATATTATTAGAGGCTCGAAAAATATTTTATGGGCTGATCATTTTGTATAAACGAATTATATTTCATTCTTTTTCTTTTTTTCTTTTCTTTTTATTATTATTATTATTATTATTATTATTATTATTATTATTATTATTATTATTATTTTCTTTTTTGGAACACGAAAATAATTAATCTTATAATTCCATATAATATGTGTGTTTTTGCCAAGGGAATGGCGAAAAAATATTAAGTCAGTTGTGTGTGCGTGCGTGTGTGTATGTGTATATAAAAAAAAAACGTCATCTGTTTATAATGTAAAAAAGAAAAAGATAAAATAAATATTGTAAAATGTAGAAACGCGATTGGAGACGTCGAAGTAAGGACAGAATTTGATATTCTCAATAAAAACGTCGTATCTGAAAAGGATATTATTTGGTCCTTCTTACACAAAAATCATTTTTCCGTTGACTTCCGCACTTTAATGTCGTCTCGAAGGAAATCTCAAAGATGTACCGAATATCGAGAAACTAATGACAAAAAAAAAGCAGAAAGAAATAAAAAAAAAAAATAGAGGAGCGAAAGAGAGAGAGAGAGAGAGAGAGAGAGAGAGAGAGAGAGAGAGAGAGTATTGCCATGTTGAGTGAAAATGATGATATGACCTTCGTTTTGATTTCTTTTCCAATATACATATATATATATATATATGTATATATGTATGTATATGTATTATATAATATGTACAATGTGTATGTGTGTTTGTATATAGATATGTACGTATATATGTATGTACAAAATTGTTAAACGAACCAATAATTATTTTAAATCGATTTTAAAAGTCAAGATTAAGATATTATTTATTAATAATACTTCACGTGCACACGTAGATTATTTTCCACGACGTTTAACATACATTTTATTTCGTAAAGTAATTTACTCCGCTAATTAACTTCTTTTCTTCTCCTTCTTCATTTTCTGTTAGATATATTATCTAATTATCGATCGTTTAATGTAAAGAAGCAGAAAAAAGAAAAAAAAAAAAAAGAAGAAGGAAGATGCGAACGTATTAAAAGTTTGCAAAAAAGAAAAAACATCAATGATATGATATGATACAATATCGGTAGCCTATAGAGAAGATTAAAAAAATAATAAAATAAAAAAGAAAGAGATAAAAAAGAAGAAAAATATATGCGTAAAAGAAAGAAATACGAACGATCGTGAATAACTAAAGAAAATAAAGAAAGAATATTTTCTAATAAGACGAAGTTTCGAAGAAGTAAAAAAGAAAAATAAATGATAAAAGAAAGAAAGAAGAAATACAAAAGATAAAAAAAAAAAAAAAGACATTAAAAAAGAAAGAACAAATCGAACGATTCGAAAGTCAGGAAACAATCCTTTAGAATGGTAAAGGAATCGAATGGCAAAATATATGTATGTATGTATATCCACATCCTCTTCCACACACACATACACACGTATGTATATACCATATATATGTAATATATATAATATATACCATGTATAGGTATATATAATACCATAATATATGATATATGATATATACATACAGAAACATGAACAAGCATATATACACAGATATACATACATATATACATACATATATATATATACATATATATATATATATATATATATATATATATATCGAATACTCGACTATAAGGCGTCAGAATAGATATTCCAGTAATAATACACGTTCCTCGTTCCAGAAACATAGCGAAGAGGAGGAATGAACATTCCTTTGGTCTTAATATTCGTTGTATTGGCCAGTATCGAGAAAAAAGAGAGAGAGAGAGAGAAAAGAGAAAAAAGAAAATGGGAAGTAGGGAATAGTGAATATAGGGTAAAAAGAGAGAGAGAGAGAGAGAGAGAACAATGGACCGAATGGAATTTGAAGCCCGTCCTTCGTAATACCCCTTCGCCTGCGGATATTAATTTATCTCATAATGATTCTCCGACGAAGGCACAAATCCCTCTGATAATTCTCTAACAGCGTGGATGCTTATAAGCGTTCAACGTTTACTGTCTATCTGTCTGTATTTGTATGTGTGTGTGAGAGAGAGAGAGAGAGAGAGAGGAGAGAGGAAGATTAAAGAAAAAAATAAGGATAGATAAAATGAGAAAACTAAATATCCAAGCGAGTTAATTAAGAAAGTTAATGAACTTTCTGAAGATTTTTTAAGATGGCCGGTCAACTTCTCAACGTGTTGATTTATATTGAGAATGAGCCCGAGACATATTTAAAAATGGACGTTCGTGTTTCACAAATCGTAATTAACGATTAACGATCGGGAATTAATGATTCTAATTCACAAATCGTATTCACAGTATATAAATAAAATTCATTTCGTGAAAAATTCTTTCGCGAAGAGTTTCAACCTTGCCAATGAATACTCTTTATACGATAAATTTCAAATAATCGCATAAATAAAAATCCATCGAGTTTATTTTTTTTTTTTCTTTATTTTTTTTTCCATCGATTTCAAGGTTATATTCTCCTGAACGGAACTCTACGATATCTGCCTTTTTTCTTCTTTATATAAAATAATTCCAGATGAGATAATTCATGCTGAATTAGAAAAAAAAAAAATAAATAATAATAATAATAATAATAATGAAGTGATTAATTCGTGTGATATATTGAAAAAAAGTATCTTCTGATTCGAGCAACTCTAATAAGTCTAATAAGTATCCTTTCTTTATTATTTTTTTTATTTCCTGTAGAAATTGAAAAAATGTGAATTGTTCAAAATGGACAGTACATATATATGTATATATTTTTTTTTTACAAATATTTGCACGCATTATTTGATACTTATATTCCATTTGAGGAGCTAATATATATATATATATATATATATATATTTGTATATATATATATATATTTTTGTACGAGTATTTGTCCAATTTCAATTCTCAGAGTTAAGGGAATACGACGTGATATTAATGTCTGTTTACATGAGCCCGTCACATGAAGCTCCGTTACACGAGTCTGTTAGACGAATCCGTTACACGAGTCCGTTACATGAACCCGTCAGATGAGCCTGTACGAGTTCTGTCCGGAAACTATCCGATCTACTAGTATATCTCTCTGTAACTAGGTTTTACTATTCTAGAAAGCAAGTGTTCATCGTTCAGATGAAACCTATCTCTATATGTATATATGTGTGTACGTATATCTATATCTACATGGCAAGGACGTGTCACGGCCTTTACCTGACCTTTACCGTAGGATTACGCGCTGCCAACTTTTGTCATGTTCGATCAAACAATTTCGATCACTTATAAAAGTTGTTCTTCTCTATCTTTTACGCGGGCTCACGTCCAGGCCCGAACGATGATCAAATATTTGCTATACAGTTCCAATAGAAAATTGAATTACGTGAAAAGCCGCATTCGCTCTTTATCTTTTTTCTTCTTTCTTTCTTTTCTTTTTTTTTTTGTTTCGTGTTTTTTTTTCTCTATATCGTTCGATTCGTATTCCAAAAAAAAAAAAAAAAGAAAGAAAGAAAGAAAAAAAAACTTACTCGCTTGTTTGCTTGCTTACATTGCTTGCATTGCTGTTATAATGGCCTCTTGAAGAGAACAACGGATAAAAAATTCACGAGTATACGCCAACAAGCTTTGAACGGTGTTTCTCAATCTTTTTTCTACTAGGACGACCTGAAATTAATTTCGTTTGCAATAATAAACCGCGGATAATAATAATCGTTTATGATATATTTTTTTTTATAATGGTATTGCAGTTGAAACGTTTACACGATATACAAGGTATTGCAATCGAATGGCTGGCTCTAATACTCTAATGAAACTTCTTTCTCTAATAAAATAATAAAAAATGAAAGTAATGAAGAAACGAAAGGAATAATAAAAGAGTTTATAACTACTTACGATAGTCCTTGTTAAAAAAAATAATTTGTTCGATTTGAAGAATTAAATATTGCATTTAATGGACGATTAGGATTACTTGATCCGCAGTCCAGTAAGGTGGAGCGAAAAATATTTTATAAAATGTGTCGGCATTTCTAAATTCTCTACTCGTACAGAATATAGATACAAATAATACAAATGCAAAGATACATATATATGTAAATATATGTAGTACATAGAATTCGTATATTTTTCGTGATGAATCTCGTATATTCCAATACGTTCAAACCACTCTTGCAACATGGTACTCTGATAACACGTATTTCGATATTTTATATATATATATATATATATATATATATATATATATATATATATATAACACGATGAGAAAATTTCGACAGATCTCCTATAACTCGATACTCTTATATAACACGTTTCCCATCCATATACGTATAAAACGAATTAATATATAAACTTGAACGATCCTCATACAGATACAATTTCGTTCGAAATGCTTTGACGCAACACGAAACGAATTAATCGTATTAGTAAAAGGATTGAATGTACAGGAATCTTTTGTTCTTCTTTCTTTCTTTCTTTTTTTTTTTTTTTTTTCATTTTCAAAGAGAGTTAAGAACAATGGGAATACGACAGGTTACATTTTACAAATGTTACGTGAGATTATATGATCACGTAAATGTGATTTCACGTGGCTCGACGTTAATGTGTTTCTATCTTTACACGAGTTCATACACACACACATACACATACACACATATATATATATTGTATATTGCAAGTAGAGGACTTTAAAACGGAAGTCTGTTGCAATTAACAGAAGTAGCAATTAACAGGCCGGTAGGTGCATCGGTATAGTGAAATTTATGGTTCAATGCAATTTCGCGAGTTGCCTTTTCCCTCTTGAACGCGTACGCCCCAAATTCTGCAAGTTATTCGTAGATATATACATACATACATACATACATACATACATATATATATATATGCATTTATATGTATGTATTGTAGATAGCTAACGCACATTAGAGTTATGTATATATCCGGCTGAAATCGCTCGAAAATTCAAACTACGTGTATAGCATCCTACATACATCTATCTTCTAACACGTGCTAAACGTTAATTCGAAAGCAGATTTACCGAAATAAACGTGTTTCACGTTTACTCCGTGTTTTTATTCGCGACTTGTATCTCTCTCTGCAGATCTCTGTATATGTATGGTGATGATGGTGGTGATGCATGTGTCTCTGTCTCTTTTTGTGTGCACGTGCGTACGCGTGCACTTTTCGAATATGTTTTTAACCAGTATGTATTTTTCTTCTATTTTTTTTTTTTTTAATCCTTTATTTTTTTAATCGTTTATTTGTATTTGTATACCTTCTGCGAGTACGTGTTTGTGTCTGTGTATCTGTATATTTCTTTTCTTTCACAATTTTTTTTCCTCTCTCTCTCTCTCTCTCTCTCTTTTTTTCATGTATTTATTTATTTATTTATTTATTTGTGAAATCTACGTGCATCTGTATTTTTGCCGTTGTTACTGTATTTTTCTCTATTTTTTTTTTACCTCTTCTTTTTTTTTCCTCTTCTATTTTATTTATCTATTTTTTCTTTTTATTGTAAATTTGTGTTACCTCTGTGGGTGTCCCTATCTTTTTTTTTTTGCTTTCTTTTCTCTTTTCTCTTTCTTTCTCTCTCTCTCTCTCTCTCTCTCTCGCTTTTTTTTCTTATATTTGTCCTCTTTTTAATCACCTGTTTATGTACCTCCGCGAGCATACGTTTGTAAGTTTGTATTTTATTCTTGTCTACTCACTTTTTTTTATGTAATTTTGCATCTCGTGCAAAGATATTTATTAACTTCTCGTACTTTCATAATTACAAAAATAAAAAAAATAAAAATAAAAAAATAAAAAAAATAATACGAAGTAGAATTTCTTTTTGATATTTTACATCACTAAAGTACATGTTTGTAACAAGGTAAAAGAGTATAATAATTGGGATTAGAAATAAACTTCAACTAAAAACATTGTCAGTACGTTCACCATTATTAATTTATATAATTGAAAAAAAAAAAAAAAAGAAAAGTAAAGAAAAGAAATTTCTTCTTTTTTATATCACCAGAATATATGCTTATAGCATTAAAAAAAAAAAAAAGTATAATTAAGATTAGAAATGAACTTTAATTACGAACGTTATATGTATTAGTAGTATATACCATGTTTTCAATATTAAAATGATTTTCATACTGACTCCATTTATCACGTCTTCCATTACGTATACACATATATACATATAATCGTGTAATAAAGTGATCGTAATTTCACATTAACCTAACATGATATTTTCTTGGTTTCTGATGTACCATTATATACATACATATATATATACATATATATATATATATATAGACACATATATGCATTCACATACAAATGTTTATCGCTCATTACATTTGTCCATTAACGTATTATTTCTTTTCTCGTGACACGTGTTTACACGCACATAATATACACACGTTATGCACTTGTTATTTTATTATCTTTTATTATCATGATATTTCTCTAATGGTCAGGATAACCTTTATGTCAGTCATGATCTTCTATAAAAAAAATAAAGAAAAAATAAAAAATAATAATAATGATAAAAAAGTAAAAGAGAAGGTGAAAATAAAGTATCAAATAAAAAATTGAAAATGAAAGTCATAACATTTGTTTTATTTTGTTTATACGAACGTCTACTCATTGTATTTGATAATAGTATTATCAAGTACGTTTTAATACGAAAGAACGAAAATAAAAATAGTTTATTAAAGTACGAAAGTATTATATAAGTAAATTATTTCCAATCTTCACTGACGGTAATTATCAATTTACAGTTTTTAATAACGATAATATCGATTATATTTGCTTATTCTCAATTATTTTCAATTATTCTGTAATAACAATTTCGTTCATTATCAGTTATTTTCGTTTATCGTATTATAACAGTAACAATCTCAATAATAATAAAATATCCAACAAATCGAAAATGTCTATTGAAATTTCTCTTATCATTTTCATTCAGATAACCACCACTCTCGAATATATTAGAACACGTTAGGTAAACGTACTACTAGTCGATACACACATATATACACGTACACATATGTATATACACGTATGAACGTAAATACACTTTAAACGGTCTAGGTCACAGCGTATATAGAACGAACAATAAATAATAGTAAACATCCCTTGATACATATTAATAACAAAGAAGAAGGTCAAAGCTTCAGTTTAGTTAAAACGTTCGTCTGGTTAACACGTATCTATCTGCGTAATTTACTATCTCATATAATTTTGATATAAAATTATAGAAATGTTCGGTATATACGTATAAAGTATTTATTTTATGAATCTCATCTCAATATACATAAGATATGTGAACAGAATATTATACAGACATACACGTATATATATGTACATATATGTACATCATCTAAATATTATAAACTATACGTAACATATAAAGTTATTTATATATACATACGTATCGCATATATATCTTATATATACATACGTACATACATATCTCATATATATCATTACCTCGTATATATATATATATATATATACACATACACACACACACGTAAAATTTACTTATAAATATGTTTATTAACTGTGCACGATATAGCAAATTAAATTGATATAATATTTGATGTTTCAGATAGCTTCGATCGCTAGTTAACCCCGAGGGCGTTGGCAAATAAAATAAGATCAAAGAAAGAAATAGAAAAAAGGAAAGAGGAAAATTTGAATTTGGGTGATTGGTTGATAGAAGAAAGAAGAGTTACAAAAAAAATATTAAGTAATGTCGTCCTCGTTGATGAAGTTTGAGGAGCCTGGTGGTTCAGGATTAAAATCAGCATCGATAATATTAATGAAAGAAGAGACAGAATCGACAGGATTCGACGAAGTTCTTACGATATCGTTCTTGTGAAAATTCCTTCTTTTATTTCCGTTAAACTCTTCTCCTTTTTCTTGGTTTTGTTTTCTTTTTTTATCTTTTTTCCTCTTCTCCTTTATCTCTATCTATCTTACTCTGCATCCTTTCTATACACTTTAACAAGTACTTCAAAAAGGCTCTTCGAAAGCAGCAACATCGACATCGACGATTGAGAGACGCAACAGGGACGTAAAAAGTTTTCGTCATCTTGCTCTCTCTCTCTCTCTCTCTCTTTCTCTCTCTTTTTCTCTCTCTCCCTTCCTCTGAGCAGTCCTTTATATTCTTTCTTCTTTCTTCGACGTCGTTGAAAGTGGACAGCCGTCAGGATGTTGCCCGCCAACGTGATGTCCTTCATGAAAAAGGTGAGTTCTCTTCTTTTTAACTATCCATTTATCTGTCTATCTTTTTATCTATGTATCTATCTATCTATTTATCTATCTATCTATCTATCTATCTATCTATCTATCTATCTATCTATTTATATACTTATATGTTTCTTTTTTCATCTCTTAAATTTTTCCTTTATAATTTATTATCGAAAAAATATCACTTTTAGTTGCATGTCAATGACTCGTCAATTTAATTGGATAAAAGTATAAAATTAGCTCGCGAAAGGAGAAGGAAAATATCAGGTTATCTCTAAAGTTCATTTAGGTATCAAGTTATAATTAAAAAAAAAATATATATATATATATGTTAATAGAACTGTAGGAAAATATTATAGTAATTATTATTATAAATGTTATAGTAACAAAAGAAAACAAGAAAGAAATTTAAAGGGACAAAAAGATTTCTTTTTCTTTTTTTTCTTTTTTTTTTTTTTTTTTAAATTTCATGAAACCAATTATTGTACGAAGCAAATCATTTAACCTTGCAAATTATAAAAATTAAAATATAACACACACGTACACACATATCATAAACTAAATGAAATAGTATAGTAAAAAAAAAGAAACGAACTAATAAAAGTGACTTTTATAAATAACGATCTATCAAAACTAATCGTCAAATTAATAAATATTTCCATAATATCACGAAAATATTATGGAAAACTTATTGTGTCTAATTGCGTTAATAAAAAAAATCTTACAAAAAAGAAAGGAAAGAAGAAAAAAATGAAAGATATATAGAACGAGAGTCGTTAAATGTACCTACAAGGAGAAATGTTGGGGTTGGATGGTGATGAAATGTAGGGTGGATGATCTACGGTGGAGGAAATGAGACAGACAGATAGACAGACAGATAGAGATAGAGAGAGAGAGAGAGAGAGAGAGGGAGAGAGAGTTAAGAACATTTACATAGCTCGTACTAATTCGTTCAGAGGGTGGAGAAACTTCCAAGGGAGGAAACATTAGCAAAGCTCTTGGCTATAGGGTTTCATGAAACGTTCAATGGTACAACCTAACCACTGATTAGTGTTAGATGTTGTTGGTGGATGGTCAGTTAGATATCCACTGCTTACTATTAAGCAAGTATGTAGCCAGTTTACGTCGTATATACGTATTCTCTAGAGTCGCATCTACGCTAATTATAACATTTCTGCTCAATTTGTTTAATTGCAAAGGAATATATATATATATATATGTATATGAAGAGAGAAAAAAAATATAATACAGCAGGATGAAGGATGATGTCCGTTCATAAATAATCGAGCAAATATCTCGTGATTGGTCGAAGAAGAAGAAGTTACAAGTTCATAAAAAAGAATTTGCAATTTATATGCACCGTTTCGAGAGCCAGCTGTAGAGAGTGCATGTAGTTTATTTTCTTTCTTTCTTTTTTTTTTTCTTTCCTTTCTTTTCTTTCCTTTTTTCTTTTTTTTTTTCGAGTTTTAAGGTCAACATGATTTTTGTTATTCTCTCTTTTTATATCTTTTATTTTTTTATTCCTTTTCTAAGTCTGTGCAGTTTTTCTTTTTTTTGTTTTTTTTTTTTTCTTTTTTTTTTTCAAGATGGGTACTCATGGATTATTTGCATATTTATATTGGGTTGATAGTTTGCAATTAAAATTATATCTAGTAGAAAAAATTATTGTTAGTATGTTTCTTTTACGAGATACTCGAACGCATGATATTTTCTGTACATATAATGTGTTAGAATGAGAGAGATAGAGAGTAGAGGACGAAGATGAATTATAATACATATATATATATATATATATGTGTGTGTGTGTGGATGATCATTAGGCTATTCTATATCATAAACGTATTAGATGTCTCGTGTTTGTTTATTAAGCACGTAGATCGGATTTCAACATCGATTGTATCTCATAAGCCTCCATATTTTAGAGAAAGAAAGAGAAAGAGATAGAGAATATCTACAGTCCATTAATGTTTAATAATAATATACAAGGACGATATCGCATATCGGGTCCATTTCAATGATTCATTCGTACGAATAGGATGATCAGAATCCTTTGAATTTCTAAACTAAACACTAACAACGAGAGAATTAAGCATTTAGCAAGCATTTAATCGTTACAGGTGTATACTGTAAATTACATGCAACGTCCATCTATTATCCTTGTTCCTGCTGTGGTTATTAATATATTATGATTTTGGTACGATTATGATATTGTGGTTATTGCAGTAAGATTGATTAGTCTGAGTGAGAGAGAGAGAGAAAGAGAGAGAGAGAGAGAGAGAGAGCAGTGTATGCAATTTTTTAATAATTTAGAATTTTTTTTTACAAATTCGTACAATCGATATATTTATAAAGAGTTTTCACTTATAGAGGTTATTTAAATTTCTATAATATTATGTAACTTAAAAATTATACATATTTTGCAGTTTTTTTTTTTTTTTCTTTTTTCTTTTTATATTTCGTAAACTATTTGGATATCATATTTGAATTTGTTTTTATATACACGCTTATAACTTTTAATTGTAATATTGGAATTTTTAAATCTTTTGTTTATTTTTATTTTTATTTTTTTTTTTATTTATTTTTATATTTAATTATAGACGTATATATATATATATATATAATACAATTAATATATTTGATTTATACATAATTATACGTAAATTTAATACTTCATATATAATTTAAATCTGTGTAATAATATTTCCGTAATAATAGTAATAATAATAATAATAATAATAATAATAATAATAATAATAATAATAATAATAATAATAATAATAATAATAAAAGAAGAAGAAATCAATTAAAATTTTTTTTTTCCTAGCCAATAATCATACATCCATTTTGCCATTCAATATGCACATATGCATACATACATACATACATACATATATCGAATAGAATTCGAGTATACTGCTTTAGAAATTTTTTCCCACGACAAAATGAAATTTATCGATACAATATTTACATATCTACTCGGAAACGTTAGAATCAGTCGTTGGAGATTGGTTTTCCACTAAAATCAGATTGTTCTCGATCCATTGGAACGATTTCATGCATATATATATATATATATATATATATATATATATATATATACATATACACATATACATTACGTACCTACATATGCATATATACATATATATGTACGTCGGATACGCAAATTATACAGGATAGACATATTT
>NC_057690.1:3677197-3692197 GCF_014466175.1 Vespula pensylvanica | reverse complement strand
AAAATAATAATAATAATGAACATGAAATCGATATACGAAAAGAAGAAAGAAAAAAAGAGCAAGAGATAAATATATAAATAAATAGAGAGAGAATATTGCATAGATTTTATTTTCATCAATTTGATATTACTCTGTCAATTTTATTCAGAAATAAAACTTTTTACTGAAGATTGTTCGAAAGAAGAAAAAAGAAAAAAAAAAAAAAGAAAAATGAACATGGAATTATTGTTATTAATAAAACTAAAGAAAATTTCATGGATTCAATGATTACGTTTCAATATATCTGACACGATGGAATAAATCTCACGTTTCAAAGCGTGTATTATTTCGATAATATGTGTTATGATCGACGAAGATATACGCAAATGTACTACAATTGTAAATAATAAAGGAGAAAGAAAAGAAAGAAAAATGAAAAGAAAGAAAAAAGTAAAAGAAGAAGAAGAAGAAGAAGAAGAAGGAGAAGAAGAAGAAGAAAGGGGTGATAAAAAACAAAGGAAGGATATATCTCGTCAAATTCTCCCTCATTCTTTTAACGACCTTCGAAAAAGAAAGTGAGAGGAGGAAGAGCGTCGAAATACAAGTTTGTCATGAGCAAACACCGATTCATGTCCACGTGCCTGGTTACGCAAACATCCTTGATGTTTGTCCAATTATAGTCCTGGGTGCGTTTCGGGATAAAAGCTTGGACAAGCGTGCGTTATATTATAGGGGCTGCACAGGAAAGAGCAAAGGGAAAATAAGAAAATATCAATTTGTATGTGTCTATATCACTGTGCGCGCGTGAGTACGCGCGTGTCCTCTGGATATTCTTGTTCCTATATTTTTTTTCTTTTTCCTTTCTTTTTTTTTCTCTTTTTTTTTCTCTCTCTCTCTCTCTCTCTCTCCAAAAAAAAAAAAAAAAATAATTTTCAGAAAATTACAATTTCCTTATCCCTATATTTTTTTCTTTCTTTTCTTTCTCTCTTTTCTTTTTCATTCTTTCTTTTTTCTCTTTCCAAAAAATTATAATTCTTTTTTATAATATATAATCTGTATAATTGATTATAATATCCTTTTTCTCTTCTTCCTCTTCTTTTTCTTTTCAAAAAAAAAAATATATATATATATACTTTCCTATAAAATTTAAGTCACTAATTATACAAGATAAAAGGTCGATCAAAAATTCTTAAACGATTTTAAAAATCATTTCTTTTTGTTTTTTTTTTTTTTTTTGTATTCTTCATTTGTTTCCCATCGTCATATAATAAAGATAAAAGAGCACGGATGCGAAGAGAAGCTCGATTGATTAACTTTTTGAAATCAGCCTAGAAACATTTTTTTTTTTTTTTACCACTCTATAATTTAATAGAAGGGAGAACAAACTTTACTGGCGTTATTAATATTTAATTAGAGGGACGTGATTCTTCCTTCTTTTTTTCTTCTTCTTTCTCTCTCTTTTTTTTTTTTTTTTTTCTTTATGGATAATTAGGATAGTAGGCAAACACGAACTCGTATATTTCAATTCTGTAGGATCGTCGTAGTCGTCGTAGTCGTAATCGTCGGGGTTAAACGGATGTGACACTGACGCGTGAATCGGACGGCGATCAATTAATCGGCCAGTTAGAAGAACGGAAATGATAGAAACGCTTTCGAACGTTTGCCAATGCTTCTATCTATCTATCTATCTATCTATCTCTAGTCCTCTTTCACCCTCTCTCATTCTCTCAATCTCTTTCGTTAGAGCGACAAGTCATTTGGAAAAGTGGCTATCGTTGAATGATCCAAACACAGTTTCAAACTTTATCTTTCGGTTCTTTGAAAAATAGGAATCTCTTGGATATAACTCATAATAAAATCGTACGAAAAGATGAAAATGATCCACAAACGTACGAACTTGATTTTTCTTATCTTTGAAAAATTACGATCGCAATGTGACACCCTTTAATTAAATCGTGAATTGTAAAATGAAGAAATAGAAATATAAAGATGATCGCAAACGACGAAACTACATTCTTTTCGTTTCTTTCGATAAATTAGTATTACTTGTATCGAGTAACATTTGTAAAAAAAAAAGAAATGGAAAGGTGAAAGAAAGATACAAAAAAGAAAAAACTAAGAAAGAAAACTGGTTAGGAACAAAAATGGTGGTCGTCAACGTCCAAACATCTTTTACTTTTCGTTTCTTTGTATAATTAGAATTTCTTGCGCGTAACTTCTAATGGGATTGTTAAAAGACGAAGAGATAAAGAAACAGAAAGGAGAAGTGGAAGAAAAAGAAAGGAAAAGAGAAGGAAATTGTTTCGAAACAAAATGGCGTCTCACAAACACGTCTAAACTTTAATTTTCATTTCTCCCACGTAACTATAATATTTATAGAGCTTCTAATAAAAGTGTAGAGAATGAGAAATAACAGAGCAAGATAAAAAAAGGGAAAAGTAGAAGAAGAAAATAGAAAGAAAAAAAAATTGTTTAAGGACAAAATGGTGGTCGTAAACCTACAAGTTATTATAGTTTGCAGGCACGTCGGTAATCGAGTCGACGAAGAGAAGGGTAACAATATCGTAACTTCGAACTCTCCTGTGGGAGTAAAAGCTGAAACGTTCTAAACATTCTCGTTCCCCTAATCGCTTCGGGCGATACAAAGGCAAAGCCGAGTTTCGAGTGTTTCCAGAACGTTAAGCATTCTCTCTTTTTCTATTTCTCTCTTTCTCTCTTTCTCTTTCTCTCTATTTCTTTTTCTATCGTCGTGAGAAAATGAGTGCAAAAAAATTAGTCGACTAAGTCTTTCTAATGATGAAATTTACGTTGATCGATTATCTTCGTTAATTGTGATTTAATGGTGATTAATGGTGATTTATTTGAAGTGACATTAGAAATTTATGGATTAGAGAATTACGAATTGGAATGAATCTTGTGTGGAAATGTCGTCCCAATATTTTTTATGTCGTATTGATTATTATTTTCTTTTGTTACGTTGTTATTTCATTATATTATTTATATATATATAAAATAATAATAATAATAATAATAATAATAATAATAATAATAATGAAGTATAACGAGGTAACGTCGATAAAGAAAATTTAGAAATATTTTTTATTATATTCGAATTAATATGAATTCCGATAAAAGATATTATAGAAACTTTGGGTATTGTCTTTATCGTTTGAAAATAATTTTGCGTTGGATTTAATGAGGGGTGATAATTGAATCGAAAATAAACTTCGTAGAAGGTCTGTAATATTATTAAATATAATATTGGTCGTTTAATCATTCTTTTAAGAAGATAAAAGAATACATGCGAAAAGATACGTCACGAAAGACACTTCTTTTTTTTCTTTTTTTTTTTTTTGTTTTTGTCGTTTATTTTCTTTTTTGTCTACGAGCGAAAAAACAATGGAGAGAAAAAACATGGGTAACAAAGAATTGGCAAACGAAAAAAAAAAGAATAATAATAAATGGATAAAAAAAAGAAAGAAAGAAATGCGCGCGACGGAATTGAAGCGCGTGAAAGCGCATTTTTTTGGTGGATGATTAAAAATCCTTTAAATCTTCCGATAACGTGCAATGCATTGCATTCGTGTATGCGTCGTTTCATCGCCTGCAGCATTCTTTCTGTTTTTCCATTGCAATCGAGATATTTGAATATGTAGATGTATCAACATGACACATTTACGTTTTTGCATTTCCCTTTGCAGACCGAATTAATATTAAACATTGTCATTATTTGTTCTCTCTCTCTCTTTCTATCTCTCTTTCTCTCTCTTTCTTCTATATAATTTATTAATATTGACTTCAACCTTCAATGTAAAAGATTGTATAAAATATGATCGAAAATTCGATTTAACTAATTCCAATTTATTACACGTTTTTATTATATACTCATCTACATTTGTCTATACATAATAACAATCTTGAAATTTTACATATGTATATATATATATATTAAATAAATATATTTAAATAAATATTATAATACTATGTATGTAAATATTAAAAGAATATTTTAATATTCTAATATATACATATATTCTCATAATATACATATGCATATATTCTCTTTCTCTCTCTCTCTCTCTCTCTCACTCTCTATACTATAAGATTATTAATATTAATGTAGAATAGAATAATATATTAGAATAATATATAAATTAAATTTATTTTAATTTATATAAATATATATATATAAACATCCAACATTCTTTTATTACATATAATTAAAAATTTCTAATTATATCAAAATCGATCGAGTATTATCGACATGAAACAAAACGATTAAAAATTACAATAAAAATACGAAATACAAAATAAAATTTTGTAAATTCCATCAACATATATATATATATATATATATCCAATATTATAATCTAATATTAGAGTTCAAGTACACCCATTAATTTAATTAAAAATTACATTCAAAAGTAAATTTTTTCGAAAGGATCATTTGCAAAGTTCTATCTGATGACTGAAAATAAGTTCATCCTTTCTCTCTCTCTCTCTCTCTCTCTCTCTCTCTCTCTCTCTCTCTCTCTCTCTCTCTCTCTCTCTCTCTCTCTCTCTTTGTGTGTGTGTGTATCTATCTATCTATCTATCTATCTATCTATCCATCCATCTCTTTTTCGTATGCATTTAATTTTACCCTCTTTAATAGCAACATTTCAGATATTTTATTGATTTATTTCATTTCTAAAGTCCGTTTCATCTTTTTTCTCTTTTCCTTCCCTTTTACTCGCCCTCAGGCTTACCCGTCTTTCAATCTATCCAATTAACTCTCCTTTCTCTCCCTCTCTCTCTTTATCTCTATTTTTCTCTTTCTCGCAAACTTCGCTCGTTGCTTTCCTCGATACGACCTTTCGTGGTTGATCTTCCGAAGTAAACCAAACGCGTTTACCTACACGAAATCAGAGAAAATTATTCGTTTACTTTTTTTTTTTATTTTGAATTCTCTCTCTCTCTCTCTCTCTTTCTCTCTATTTTAATCATCATGATTAATGAACTTTCACGAATATCTGCTTCCATATTTTTTATCATATTTTTCCTTACTTCTTTCTTTTATCTCAAGAGATAATAATCAGTAATTGGTATAATATTGAATATATTCGAACAAATACGAAGATAATCGAGTTGCTTCTATTTTGCAAGAAATCAATTCGTTTCCAGTGATACATACATATATATATATATATATATATATATATATATATATATATATATAAATCAATGGATATTTTTTAATCGATATAAGATTATACATCTTTTACGTTACGCTTTCTTTTTTTACTTTTTTTTACTTTTTTTTTATCTTTTCAAGATGAGCAATAAAGTTTCACGAGTACAGGCATATTTTTCGTCTCTTTTTTTCTTTTTTATCTGCAAAAAGTTAAGGAATGTAATAATGTCGAACATACTCTAACAAATACGAAGAAAAACGAGTTGCTTTTCTTCTGCAAGAAATCCGTTCTCGTTTTCAAGGTTTTATTATTATTTTTTCTTTTCTCCTTCTTCTCTCTTTCTCTCTTTTTTATTTCTTTTTTCTTTTTTTTTTTTTTCTGTAATGAACTTATAATTCATAAAAAATTATGCTTTACTTCGAATACTTTTTCCTTATCTTTTTTTCTCTCTGCCTATTTTAAAGATGATCGATAAACTTTCACGAGCTCTGAGCCATATTTTTCTTTCCTTTCGTTTCCTCTCTCTCTCTCTTTTTTTTTTTCTTCTTTCTCTCTCTTTTCTTTTTTATCTGCAAAGAGTTAGGGAATGTAAAAATATCGAACATGGCTGGACAAATACGAAGATAAACGAGTTTCTTTTATACCTTGCAAGAAATCTCTTCTGATTTTCGTAGTTTTATTTTTTCTTTTATTTTTTCTTTCTCGTTTATTTATCTTTTTAATGAACTTTTTATAATTCATATAAAATCATACTTCTTTTGCTTTGAATATTTTTTCTATATCTTCCTCTTTCTCTCTCTCTCTCTCTCTCTTTCTCTTTCTTTATCTTTTTTTTTTTCAAGATGATCACAAGTACTGCGTCATATTTATTTTCTTTTTCTTTTATTCGCAAAAATTTAGCTATACTGAAAATGTCGTACGTATTCGGACAAGTACGAAAATAAACGAGTTGCTTCTCTTTTGAACGAAATCTCAGCTCGCTATTTTTAATATTCCATTTATTTATCTTGTTCATATATTTCTCTGTTCTTTTCTCTTTTCTTCTTTCTTTCATTACTTTTATATTTTCTTTTGTTTACTTTTTTTTATTTGTTTATTTATTCATTTCTTTTTTTTTTTTTTTTTTTTTTTTAACGAACGTGTTATAATTCACACGAGAAATTGGAGCTTCCGCTTTTTATTATTTTTTACGATTCACTGAAGCTTTTTAGTACTTTGAAAGAAGTGAAAAACTTCCGTTGTATGTGTGCGTACGATATATACATACATATGTATGTATGCATGTACGTATATGTACATATCTAGTGTTATACAGGACGAGCTAAAAGTTTTCAAAATGATTTTAAAAATGAATATATTACTCTTTGCGAAATTTTTTAGCCTCCTTGTAATTTTACGATACGAAAAAAAAAAGAAGAAGAAAGAAGAAGAAAGAAAAAAGAGAAAAAGATCAGCCGTAAATGAAAAGTCTCGAATAAGGGCAATTGATTTTTAAAATCGCTTAAGTACTTTTGGATCACCCTGCACATACGTATGTACATATAATAGACATTTCCATATACATTGACCCACCTAGAAACTTTTGGCCTACCTTGCAAATATGTGTACATGTTGTAGACATTTTCATATACGTATACATGGGTGAACGTGTGAGTATGTATGGGCGTATGTGTAAGTGTGTGTGTGTGTTTGTGTGTGTGTGTGTGTGTGTGTGTGTGTGTGTGTGTGTGTGTGTGTGTGTGTGTGTGTGTGTGTGTGTGTGAATGGTTTACATCTCAAGATCGATCGTATTTCGGCCGTCGAAAGTAGTTAAGGTACTCGACTTTTTCATCCAAGTGGTCGGATCATACACTGACTGTTCCACTTACCCCGAATCATTTTAAAACGTAATAGTTTTTTTTTTCTATTTTTTTTTTTTTTCATCCATTTATTTATTTATTTAATTTTTTTAGCATTCGTTTGGAAAATTCGATGAATTTTCTTTTTTCCCCTTTTTTTTTTTTTCTCTCTAAAGAAAACATTCCAAACGGAATGTTGTCGGCTAGTGTAGGTATTGCATTTTCTAACAACGAGAAATGATATTTATTTAGCTTCTCTCTGTATAATTAATTTTTTTTAAATCACCTAGATGCTATATATATATATATATATATATATATATATATATATATGAATTGTATGTCTACGTGTATGTAAATTTCCTCGCAATTTATAGCAAAAAATGTTCGTGACGAAGTGTCCAATAATTTTCTTGTATTTTTTTTTTTTTTTTTTTTTTTTTTTTTTTTTTTTTTTTTTTTTTTTTTTTGTCACACAACGTAAAATGTTTTTAAGCCATCAGTCATTACCATAAGAGGATAAGAAGAAAGGAAGAGAAGCTTAACGTCGTTCTCTCATTTTCTCGTCGACGAAACGAACGATTTTAATTAATCCACTTCTCTCTCTCTCTCTCTCTCTCTCCCTCTTTGGGCCACATTCGCGCTGTCTCTCTCTCTCTCTTTCTCTCTGGACCACGTTCGTGCATTCTCTCTATCTCTTTCGGTCACGTTCAATCTCTCTCTCTCTCTCTCTCTCTCTCTCTCTCTCTCTCTCTCTCTCTCTTTCTCTCTCTCTATCTCTGTTTCTCTCTTTTTATTCCGATTCTCTTATCCTATGGTTCGATTCAAATTTGCCTCATCGATTGGCGGAAATTCGCAGCTTCAGATTACTGGATCATTCGGCTCATTCGCAAGCCTTTTATGTCAGTAGCATAGTTCAAAGGCTTCTCTCTCTCTCTCTCTCTCTCTCTCTCTCTCTCTTTCTCTTTCTATCTCTCTCTCTTTCTATCTCTCTCTTTGTCATGCCGTTTGAACTTTACATTAGATCAGTAATAAATATAATACGAAGGATTTAATATTACAATATTTCCGTTGAAAGCCTCGGTAATTCACAGACGAGGAAAGAAGTTAGATTTTAGATTTTTTCTTTTCTATTTTTTTATTTATTTGCTTATTTATTTACTTATTTCTTTCTTTCTTTATTTATTTTAGTACATTTATGATGACTTAAAAGTACATTATGAACTCTTAAAAGCGAACCCCAATGTGATGAATTAGTGAACGAGTATCAATTTTTTTTCTTTTCATCTTTCTCTCTTTCTTTATCTTTTTTCTTTTTTCTTTCAATGAGGTTTGACATTTATTTCACTCTTGGAATTTTTATAAACCTATACATACATATATACATATAAATAATCAATTTGTTTGATTCGTAATAAGTTGTTCATTTATTCGCGAGAGGCAAAAAAATTTTTTATCTTTTTGATAGTGACCTAATTAACATTTGATAGAGATATTTGGATATTTATGAATAAAGTACTCATTTATTTACTTTAATTAATTAATATTTATTTATTTGTTCAATTATTTCTTGAATAACAATATTAAATGTCTTTTTTTTTTCTTTTTCGTTAAAATTAATTGAAACATTTCTATGATACGATCTGTGTAATACTCTACTTTCACCACCCACCACCCACCAACACTCACCACCACTCACCACTACCCCCTTTGTCATGGTCGTGAAAAATTCAACGATTTTTCTCGCGAAGTATTTCACAAAGTTTATTCTCAAAAACCAACTTCAAAAAATTTACGAAAATATAATACTTAAAACTTTTTATGTTAGTTTCCAGTTAAATAAATTTTCCAAAGGAAAAAGAAACTAACTTTCGGAGTAATTGGATAAATTATGAAATATTAAAAACAAGTTCGAACGAGCATACCTCGGAGAATTTTTACATTGTAAAACGTTCGGTACTTATGCTAATTTCTAATTGACACATTTACCGCAATTGAAGCAACTCCCGTCGTTAAAAACGACATCAAAATTACAGTTGATTATTAAATTTTTTTAATAATAAATTTTTCTTCCAATTACAAGTAATCGTTATACAAATTTTCGTGAACGAACTTTTTCGTAGTACTTGATGTTTAATTTTTCATTAAATGTGTATAACAACAAGCAAAGAAGATAATAATAATAATAATAATAATAATAATAATAATAGAAATTCTTTACAAATTGATAAAAAAGAATGAAATTTGTATTAACGTTACCTCTTTAAATTTTAATGAAAAATTTTTTAATATTACCTCACTGATACTTAATAAATATATTAATTAATTAATACATTTTTCATATTAATAATAAACGAATTTTTTTTCTTTTTCTTTCCCTTTTTTATCGGCATTTCGAAATTCCAATAAACTTCGCCGGGCTGTTTAACAGAAACTTGAACGAGAAATTCAACGAGTCCTCGTATTGTATAGCTCTCTCGACACTTCGACGAGTGTGAAGCACTCTTTTGCACGACATTCGCGGTGGCGGGAAATTCGAAACGGTCGTTTTATGACTCGCATGAATCTCTTCTCGTTAGGGATACTTGATGATCAACTCTGTCACCTTTCAAAATGTCAAGAGTTTATTTTTAACCTTTTCTACGTATCTTCATGCACACGTTTCAGGTTTAACTAATTGTAAATGTAAAAAAAAGAAAAAGAAAGAAAAAAAAAAAGAAAGAAAGAAAGAAAGAAAGAAAAAGAAATAGCGAAAATGTAATTAAAAATTTGAAGAACAAGAAAGAATTATATCGACGTATTACAGTAATTTTAAATAGAGATTTTTTTTCTTTAATAAAAAGTAAATATTACAATTATCATGAAAATAATTATTTCTGAATAAGAATTCGATTGGATGAGTATTTGGAATGCTACAAAGTGACGTTTATTTCTAATAAGAATAATAATCGTCTTGGTAACGTTCGTTATTATAGACAAATGGGAATTTACGTTTTGTAGGAGTATGGTGTATTATAATGGCCTTCGAATTAATCACGTCATCGGACATACCTCGTTAAAGTAAATATTTTCATTAGGATCGTTGCAATCGTTTCGTGTCGTACGATTAGTAACAATGTTATGAAATTGACGGAAACTTATAGATTTTTCGTGGAGTTATTCGTTGGACGCGTATTAAATAAAACAAAAAAAAAATAATGGTTAATTAATTTAAAAAAAAAAAAAAAGGTAAATAATATAAAAAAAGTATAAAATATAAAAAAGAGAAAACTATATAAATGTTTTAATGTTAATTCGATCAGGCATGTTTGTGAAACAGATGAATGATTTTTTTTTTTCGTTATTAGAAATTGATTAGATAGAATGAGTAGTAACAAAAAAAAAAAAGAAAAAAAAAAGGAAGGGAAAGAAATATAATGAAAATGTTTAAACTGAAAGCATTGTTAATGTTTCTTAAAAGATTTTCTCGCGTGAGAAGAACCATTATTCTCGAATAAAGAATGAGGAAGAAAAAAAAATTAGAAAAATTGAGAGAAAGAGAGAGAGCAAAGAGAAAGGTTCGTGTCTCTTCTTCTCGTTTCTAATTTAATTTTTTTCTCTCTCTCTCTCTCCTTCTCTTCTCTTTTTTCCTTTTTAACTTCTTCCGAAGCGAGAAAATGTACGTCTTATAACAATTATTATTCTTTCTCCGAGAGACCTCTTGTGAATGAAAAGAAAAAAAAAAAAAAAAAAAAAAAAAAGAACAAAAAATGAAGAAAAAAAAAATATTGATTCTCCCAAGAGTCACATTTTTCATATTTTTCACATTTTTCACATAATTCTATTTTTTCCGTGTATACATGTAAATAAATGTCTACGTATAATTTCAATTTGTCCTTTTTCCTTTTTGTTTCTTTTTCTTACGCTTTTTTCTTTTTTTTCTTCTGTTTTTTTTTTTTTTTTTTTTTTTTTTTTTTTTTTTTTTTTTTATCTTTTTCTTTCCAACTTTCTTAACTTATCAAATCTTGAAAAAAAGAAGAGAGAAAAGCCTCTTTGCTGTGAAAAGAACTTAGTTTTTCTAATTTTTCGTTTTCTCTTCCGGTTAGAGGGATGTGAGAATTTTTGAAATTGTTCAGACAACCTACTATACTCGTTAAATATTGAAAGTAGGAAAAGAAAAGGTCTTCTTTAAGAATTCAATTTAATTACTTCCGTTTTTTTCTACTCGTTGGGATTATACACGCGTAAGAATCTTTAAAAGTGTTTAGATAATTTATTATATCTCATTATAAATGTTGAAAGTATAGAAAAGAGAAAAAAAATTTTTTTTAAAGAATTTTATATATATATATATATATGTGTATCCTTTTTTCCTTTAGAAGGATATTAAGAATTTTTTTTTTTTCTTTTTTTTTTTTAACCAACTAATCTCATCAAGTATGGAAGAAAGAAAAAAAAAATTGTATGCAAAAGAAAGAAAAGAGAATATCCTGAAGTAAAAAAAAAAAAAAAATCATATCTTTCTACGTTAAGAATTATTAAAAGTGTCATCCTTTATGCAATCTAATTACGGATTAGCCAAGGTCATTCATTTCTTCTTTTTCTTCCTTTCACATCATCGTCAATCTTTTCTAAGTCTCATTAAGGCTGCGACGAAATCTTATTATATATACGTTACGTCATTAATTAGAGTCAAGCTTTCTCCTACACATACATACACTCATATACATATATTCTTCACACACACACAAATATATATATATATATATATATACATATATATACTATTCTTGCATTCCTTTTTTCTGTTTTATTATAAGAGTAAAATATTTTTAAAAACAATTATATATATATATATATATATATATATATATAATTACTAGAACGATTTAAAAAGAAAAAGAAAACAACTTTTTATTTACTTTCTATAATATTTTTAAGCACGATAAATTCGTTCGTTCAGACGAGATTAATTCGTAGCTTTTGGCGTAGCACGAGAAGCGTACATTCGTCACGCGATGCGGATAGTCGACGTTTACGTTATTATTAGAGGCTTTTACCGTGCCATAATTTTCTACTCTCTTCGGGAACGAAACGTCAGCGACACCGTAAAATACGATCCGAAGGTGCCAAGAATATACACACCCACGAACGCACGTATGCGCACACGTACACGCACATATATTAAAATAAAAAAAAAGAGAAAAGAAGAGCCACACCATTTTCTTTCGATTTAAAACTTCAATTATAAATCATAAGTTTTAAAATGAGAAATATTTTATGGGGTTTTGAAATCTGTTAAAAACGTTGCACGTATATTAACGTTAAGTTTTTCATACACACACATACACATAAGCACACATTGATTATATAATTTATTTACGTGCTTGGAGATACGTACTAATCGTTATAATAGAAACAATTCCATTATAATTTTGTAAACACAGGTGTGGAAGGATCTTCTAGAGAATTTCCAAACACACGAGTATGTTTATAAAATTTTACGAACAAGCTAGAGGTGACGGTGACTTAGAGGTGAAGTTACTTTCAGTCGTTAGCCAGTACCCGTACGGATAGGTCACGTTCTCTTCGTTTCCTTGTAAGTATTATACTTTTGTACGATGGTATAAATCTTAATAATTTTATTTTCTTATCTATAATATTATTACGTTCGATATCATATTTTACGATTAATTATTTTATAGTAACAATTCTCTGTGCAATATACATCATGTGTAGATTTATTCCGTTCTTTAGATTTAAGCGAAAACTACGAATCAAAGATGCGTCATTGACACAATTTCTTTCTTTTTTCTTTTTCCTTACTTATACAACGTTTAGTTTCTACGTTTAATTAATACAATATTCTTACAGGATAATTTAGAATAAGGATTTTCTATGGGAGGGATAACCATACGTTACATACGTTTATTGCGTTCGTTAGATTTAAGCGAAAACTATGAATCAAAGATGCGTCATTACAATTTGTTTTTTCTTTTTTCTTTTTTTTTTTTTTGTTACTTATACAACGTTTAGTTTCGTACAATATTACTACGTCGAAGATATTTTCAATCGATAACATTTTACGTTTAATTAATTCAACATTCTTACAGGATAATTTAGAATAACAATTTTCTCTGGGAAACATCGCCATACGTTTATTTCGTTCGTTAGATTCAAGCGAAAACTACGAATGCAAGATTCGTCATTGATATATATATATATATATTTTTTTTTGTTCTTTTTTGTTACTTATACAACGTTTTGTTTCGTATATTTTTATTGCGTACATATAGACTTTTTTTTTTTTTTTTTTTCATTAGTTGGATCACATTGGCCTCCGTACGTCTTTTATTGGGAATGTAATTACTACGTCTATAATATTACTACACCATTGATATTTTTACTCGATCACATTTTACGATTAATTAATCAATATTCTTACATGATAATTCATAGTAATAATTCTCTATGGAAGAAATCATCATATGTTATATACGTTTATTTCGTTGTTAAGCGTCCAACGAAAATTATCAACGAAAGATGCGTCATTGATATATTTTTGTTTCGTTTTTCATTACTCGTAGCGTTCAACGAAAATTATGAAGGAAAGATGCGTCATTGATATATTTTTGTTTTGTTTTTCATTACTTATGCAAAGTCTTAGGTTTCGTATGTTTTTACTGCGTATGTATTTATGTTGATATTTTTTCCCTTACTCAGCCAACATCGAGTTTCGTATGAATCATCTTTGTTGCCATTTAATTTCTTTACTTAAAATATTACTTACACCAACGATATTTTTAATTGACTATATTAATTCGATATTCTTGTAAAATAATTTACAGTAACTATTTTAAAAGATCGATAGATATAGATAGACGTATGTATGCGTAAGTAGTAAAAAAAAAAAAACAATAATAATGATGATGCATACATATCTAAATTATTAAATTATTAGAAACATCAATCACTCTAATATTTCTAATGATAATACACTTGTTTTTTTATTCACATAAATTATTTTCTATCTATCTATCTATATATATATATATATATATATATATATATATATATATATATATCTTTCTTTATAACCTTGATAACGATATGAAAAAATAATACGTAATCATAAAATAATATATGCAAGTTTAGGGATATTAAAGTTTATGTGTTGATTAGATAACTAATGGGTAATTTGATAGCAAGTTCGTTGAAGAGTCTACTGTTATTATCTTTATGGGATGCACACAACACGCAGCTGTGTTTTATGCGAGCAGGAAGCTTCCATCGCTTAAAAGCTTCTCTTGAAAGTACCCTCGACCAAGCATCTCCATTTTCATCTTCTTCGTCCTCGTCGTCTTCCTTGAATTCATAATTCACAACTTGCCTAATTTCCTCAGCCATATTGACGAACATAAATTTCTCTTTCGTTCTACATTAGAATGTAAGTTTAATCGATCTTTTATCGATTAAAGAAATCGTTCTATATATTTCTAATATATTCGTTTTATAATTGTTATATATATATATATATATATATATATCGTAATATTTTTTTTTTTTTATAGGATTATATCAGAAATACTTATGACATATAATACTTAATTTTAATCGATCTATTCAACGATAAAAAATTCTTATTTCGATATGAACTTTATTTTAATAATAATCTTGCAGATATATTCGATCGTATACCAATCGATAAAATTTCTCTAAAAAGATTTCAAGTATCAAATATTCTTATCGATTCTTTATTAACATTTCATCGATTAGAAATTATCATTTTTAGACGGCAACTATTCCGAAACATATTGTTTTGTTTTGACAAAAATCCCTTGATCGATCTGATTTAAGTAGAATTAATTAACAATCTTCATTCCCATCAATGAGAAATAAATCGATAAACATTTATGGACGGAAGAAAAAAAGAAAATGATTATATTTTCCATCAAAGATAATTACAATTTATTTCCAATAATTATAATTCGTATAAAAATAATTATATTTCATTCAAACAAATTTTCTTC